>NC_029787.2:29468946-29512531 GCF_000816755.2 Arachis ipaensis | reverse complement strand
TAATGACAACGACTTTAATAATAATAATAATTTTATATTTATTTATTTAAAATTTAATAATTTAAAAATTTTAAATTTTTTATTATAGTTTATACGATATACTCATGTGATATAATGATTCATAACAGGGAAATTTAAATAAAAATCTATTTATTTGAAATTTAATAGTTTTGGTTTAAACAATATACTCATTTTATTCACCTATAACAGATAAATATAAATTAAAAATTTAATTTTTTTATTTACTATTTTGAATGGCATACTCATGTATACGTTTAATAAATAAGTTTAATAATAATAATAATAACAACAACAATTAGTAAGCTTGAAATTTTGTTGGTTTTGCGGGAGACATTCTCATCGTGGCCCAGTGGGTGCGGCTCAACGAAGAGGAAAATGAGCTTTTAGAGAGGCGGAAGTAGCTTATACACAAACACTACCAGTGTGCTATTGGTGATAGCATACCTTTTCGCCCATCGATTAACCAACGTGAGTGTGTGTGCCATTGTTCATATTAATGATGCAGGTAGTGGCAACGGCGCTTACCCAAGGTTTCGAACGGGATCTGTGTCTTTGAGTTGGAAAATATAGGCTGACACCTTGAGGTCGTCCCTGGATAATCCCATCCCAAGTGTCGGTCGAAAGTACATGTTAAAGCTCTGCAAATAAACGTCCATGGAGGTGAAGGTAGTTACATGTGTTCCACGTAAATCACCTTTTATGCATTGGGTAAAGCATTATCATGCCTCTTACTAGTGGAACAGCTAGGAGGCTTGGATCAACATTGATGGATGACCGGCGGTTCTTGCTACTGGCAACTCTACGGATCATTGGGCGCCGTTAGACCCCAGTTGTGTGGGGTGTCGGCAGAAGGCGGCTAAGGTTCAAAAGAGGCCTGCTATGCATTGGCGTGATTTCCACATGCTCAAGCCCCGGAAGCTTCTGCGCCTTTGGAGTCGATGGTGCGGATCCATATAGACTAGCTACCTGTGTCATTGTTTCAAACTGGCTCCATAAAGGAAGACTTAACTCCTTCTGCAAAAAGTTCCTTGGTCAATATTAGGTAGAGTAGCAGGACTTACGATCTTAGGAACATGCTAAACACTTTTACCTTTTCCTACAGACCTCCAGGTACTGGTCTTTTGACTACAGTATTGTCGGAGGATGTCTTCGGAATGCCAACAGACCAATGCGGGGAGGATGACTTCTCTGCAGATGCAATAATGGAGATTCCACTAGTCTTCCTCTGGTTAGAATGTAACTTTTTGATGACAACGACATCATCTTTAGAGGAGGAATTGGGAACAAAAATATCCAATAGGGAGTTGTCATACGATGATTCTTTCAGGACGGCCTTCCCTTTTTTCACTGTGGATTTGACAGTAGCTGAGATGCCCTGTTGTAGAAGCTTCCCAGCATGGCCAGGCAGCTATGTGTTTTGGTCTGGCACATTTGCATAGCCACAATAGCTTTCGACATCCACAACTTTTCCCCTAGCAATTTTCCCGTTTGGCCGGGGAAATATTACAATCTTATGGTGGTCTTTATAGTGTCTTTGAGTCATTTCAAGGATCCTTAGGAGCATGCCCTCGGACATCTATGATTTTGTCTCCAACTTTGCAATGCAATCGTCCACGTCAGCAACCTTATGCTCAATGTCCTGCAGAATAAGTCACATAACCATTGACTGTGGACGACATCGTATAGTAGCCACTTACGTCGTGTTATTCAATCGAAAAGGGAATAGCAACTTTTGACCATTACAAGGTACGCTGATGTCAACCCGACTGATTTTATCATACTGTGTAATACCAAGTGGCATGTGAGAAAACCTATGTGAGATTTGTGGCTAGGGTTTTTTGAGGAAAAAAGGTGGCCAAACATGGTTCTCAACAGGGGTACACCAACAAATAAAAGTAAAGTCAACACAACGGAACACTTCATGGGCTTAGCATGATAGCCGGTACTTAGTGTTCATTCAATATCCCTACACTTGATACATAAATCCACACAACCTACAAAGAAGGGCCTCAATGCATACCTCAGCCAAATTCAGTAGTCGAGTAACTAGGGCTTTCTCGTCATTCTCCGCAACGTCCAAACCGCCATGAGCAATCTGGGACAAGTGCTGTGGTGGTGGCTATCCACGGAATATCATTTTCATTAGGACGTAAAACCTTCGAAGCGATCTTAACTCACAAAAAAATATGATGGCTACTGCTACGACATTCTGATAGTCAACTACATTCAAGCCAGCAAAAATAGAAACAGAATGAAAAATATCACAGGTTTAACACCTACCATTTCAATATTGAGCTCCAGGTTCATGCCGTTCTCCAAAATGGTGTCAAGCGGAGGATTGGTAAGAGCGTTGAGTCCCCCGTCAAACCTACAGCCCATCCAAAAAAAGACAAGATGCAACATGAAATTCATTTTCTATGAATGGGGTAACAACAACAACACATGAAGACCATAACGTCCATTTATGTTGCTTACCCGTGATCATTCGAGGGATCCTGAGAATCGATAAAGAAGGAATCCAAGTTTTCCATTGGCCCACTGTTGTTTTGGCGGTGCTGAATGGGGGTTCCGCCTTGGGTAAGCAAAGATGAACAGAGTCTTATTTGTATAAAGCTCACTGTGATTTGAGTGTAAAAAGGAAATGATGTGATTTACACCAATCAATGTCATGAAATGGGTAAAAAGAAAGGTAACCACTCCACTTTTTGCTTCATGCGGTGCGTTTTTTATCCGTCAAAACACCCATGGGCTTTAATACTTTCTGCTACTATTCATTTACCGTGTACACAATCATCATCACGAAAATTGATCCTACGGCATCCAGTGGGTCTATCTATCCACATCACGAAATGTGATTCCATGATCATGGAATAAAAGGATGAAACAGGGCTATTGTTCTACCAACCTTTTCGATACATGTTTTGCGCCCAATTTTCGCATCTCTTACTGGGCTTCAGGTATGTAGAGAATAAAAGGACAGCAAAGACAAATTACATGGATTCCCTTTCATAGAATTAAACAGTCATAACAATAAAAATCATACTCAGGGGCCCACTATGGGCAAAGTGGCCCATAACTTCAAGCCCATTTGCAGTGAAGAAAAGGGAAGCAGTTGAACACCGAGTGGGTTCAGGTTCAATTTTCACAATGATCATCTTGTTGTTTTGTTCCAACCACCTTTGCATCGTTCTTCCTTCGAGAAAATGAGCAACGAAACGTCTTCCAATGGTCTTCTGCATCGCCTACCATAGGCAAATGATTATCATCTGTCATAAGGATTAGACCATCAATTCCATTGTATCTCTTCGGGAACCACACGCTACCTCTGCATCAATGGTTTGTGGGTCCCTTTTCGAAAGTCATTTTAATTTTCAGAAACCACATCCATAGGAAGCCTGCTAAAATTAGTACCATGGGTTATTAACAAGGGTCAGTACAACTAATCCCCTACTTTAAACTATAGATATAATGCAAAGGTAAGCACCACATCCCCATTATGATTAGGTCATAACTACATGTATTTATTTAAGATAAACATATTTTAGTTTCAAATGAAATAATTTAATGAAGACAAAATTGTGCATTAGTCACCTACAACAAACTAAGGGGCCATATATTTGCCAAAATATTCTCTATTCTTCTTACCCATTTTTTAATATACAAAACAAATTTTATTTTTCGATTTCTCACACTTTAAAAAATGCGATTAATTTCTATTGTCCCAACCTTCGTACCTGATTATGGATCTAAAAAATTATTTTCTTTATTCAATTATAAAGTTAAAGAAAGCATGAAGGCAAAAAAATAAAGGCATTTAACAAATATAAATGGAATTCTAATTACAGCTTCACTTTCATAATTTTTTTAATTTAATTTTATTAGGTCAAAATTAATTGTTTAACTTGAAAAAAATATTTCTAAACAGTTAACTTTTTTGAAATTGAATAAACATAATCAATTATATGAGTACCATATTACGAGTACGCTTATTATTATCAAACTTAATTAAATTTTAATTTAAATTATATCAATTTAATTTTCAAGTTAAAAAACACAAATATACCTTTTCATAATTTCAATTTCTGATTCCATTAGGAAGACCAAATTAAATAAAAATAGTACTAACAAACTATAATCGAAAGAATGCTAAACTCAAATACACAAATTTAAGTTTTTTTTTTAAAAAAAAATAATCAAAACGGTCTTTAAAAAATTAAAATTTTGCGTAATGTAAATTTATGTCTTTTTGAGTAACAAAAATTTAAATTTTTTTTTGCAATTTTTAGTGTTCCTCCCTCGTATAGTTTTCTTAATCATTTTATATTTATGCATGTATTTTATAGAAATTTTTTGGTTATTTTTTTAATTCGGCTTTATATAATTCTCAATTATTTCTATATAATCCTAATTATTAATTCCATTAGAAAGACCAAAAATTTAAATTTTTTTTTGCAATTTTTAGTGTTCCTCCCTTATATAGTTTTCTTAATCATTTTATATTTATTCATGTATTTCATAGATTTTTTTTTGTCATTTTTTTTAATTCGACTTTGTATAATTCTCAATTATTTTTATATAATTCTAATTATTAATTCCATTAGAAAGACCAAATTAGATAAAGAAATGGCATATCAATTAATATTTTATCAATTTATTTTTAAAATAGGATGTCGACGTATATGATCTTTATCTATCTCTATTTTTAGATTGGATTACTATATTTTCTTTTTACAGTAATATTTTCCAATGAATTACATATATATGACTAACTATTTTCATTCTTTCATTAACAAAAAAATATATATAGTAAAATGGTAAACAAAAATCTTTAAACCATGCAATTATTATCCGGTTTTCATAACATACGCAATAAATTGTAAAGCAGTAAATACATTGCCTTTAATCTATGAAAAACCTCGATCCTATCATATCTTTAAAAAAACACAACTAATCCTAACCAAACCCTTATCCCAGTCCTGTCTGCAAATTTCCAAATGTATACATTTTTTTCCTTTTTTCTGAAACCTTACCCTATCAGTCAAACTATGCTTGCTTTTCCAACAAGTGAAAATTAGATTCTGATTCTCTGCCATTGCCATGTACATCAAAACCCTTTTCAAATTATAAATTTTATCGTGCCCCACCCAATACTGACCGTCATCCTTCACATTCATGTAAGTCCTACGTATATAAATGCACCCAATTCCCATAGCGGCAAACACAAAACAAAAAAATAATATTATTCCAATGGAGACTACACCGGCAACCCCAGACTATTATTGTGTCTTCGCCGGATGGGTCTCCGGGATCTACAACTCCTTCGAGGAGGTTCAAGAGTAGATCCGTGACTTCCACGGTCCATCTTGGGCAAGGTTTGCAACTCTCGAAAACGCCGACAAAGCCTGGGTCCTCTTCTTTGGCGAAGGGGACCACGATCGTGGTATCAACCTGATAAGCAACGGCTACGCACCGGAACCAGTTTTCCAGGATCATCACCGTGACAAACAGCGTCTTGCTTTGCGATCCCTGCATGAAAGGTTCCGCCACGAGGACCAGCTCCCCCTTCCATGCTACCTGTGTTGTAAGTTCCTCTTGCACGTAACTCGCTTTACATGCATACTGTAAAAACATCTTATTTCCTTCCAGGTCCTAACCACTGTTACATTGTTTTCCTAGGTGAAGACCTTGCCTCCAAAAAACCCGCCAACGCTCTCCTCCTCAGCCTCAGCATGCAAAAATTACTCACTGATGTTTGTGACAAGCTTGACATTCCAAAGCCGCTGTATCGAGCTATCACAAAGACCTCCCGCGACGGTCAGACATGTTATCGCCACCTCGCCTCCCTTGTCCCTCTAACGTCTCAAGATGCTTTGGTCGAGTCTGGCTGATTTACCTTCGATGAGGAAACAAGCGTTGAAGACGCAACAAGAATGACCCTACGCACACTCTGTGCCACCCTAGATGTCGTTGTCTATGACTACAACTACGACATTGTCCAAACTTTGACAAGCAACTATGCCAACCTCGCCAACCACTACCGCAACATCCTGCAAAAGGGAAAGATGAATTTAACGGTCTTAGACTCCACCGACGAGGCATAAGAACAGGTTTTTGATCTCGACGCAATCACCTATCGCAGCCTGGGTGCATCCACCTCGACCGTCACACCCGAAATGGACTGATCCTTTTTAACACTGCCTACTGCAATTGCATCTCCGCTCCACACGTAAAATACCATCCCAAACCTTGAAGCCTCTCTCCTGTTACTCACCCTTACCTACTTACTGTTTCTCACATGTGGTTCTTATTTGTTGGTTGCCTTTTTTCCTATCATCACCTTTACTAGTTCCCTCGTGTCTCTTTGTACAGTAAAACGTCTATAAAGTATGCTGTAGTTTCAATGTCTGAGTCTATACTTTATTGATATTCTAAGAGTGGGCTTGGCTTAAAAATTACAGCCCACAGACGTTAAGGTTTTTCTTATCTGTCTGCACCTCCAACACGTCTAACATGCCCCAATGTGTAAATTAAACGTAGTAAGTAGTAATATTGGTGTTTTTTTTCATGGGGATACCAAGAGATAAATTCATGAAAAACCATCCAACTTAATCATCAACACAACTTGCAGTCAGAACTTGGGTTTTGAATTAATTTTTTCATACAATTCTTGAAACATTATTTTGGTCAGAAAAAATAATCTCTCATGCTTTTAATCAAATTTTTAATATGGATATAAGCATATTAGATACATAAGTCACTCACAAATTTTATCATAATACAATTGCATTACAAAAAATTGGCTTTAACATAAATTTACAAACTATTTTTATCATTGGCTCATGCTATTCAATATACATCATACTTACCACCCATCTCTTTCAAAATTTGATAGTAACTCAACGAAATAACTTCTCACTGTGTACTAATCACTCTCTACTCTAAATATTCCTAATTATTTAAGCACTAATTACAAGATAGTAAACAATAACAGCACAAAAACACTTACTAGCTAAACCATTTTTATGTACTCTTTTCCTAAATATCACCAACAACAAAACCATGTTCACATTATAATTTTTGGGAAGCACCAATTCAGAACCATGCAACACAATATTTCTCTTTTATAAAATTCAACTGACCCAAATAAACCACGCAACATGGCCCAATCGCAGCGGAAAAGGAACAAAAAAAAATTTACAGCCCCAAGCCAACTCCACTCCGCTCGGCTTCGGCATAGCACGCCACTACAACTTCCAAGCGACAACTCACCTTTGGGCATACACGCCAACTCCTTGCTTACTGAATGGATAACTTTCCAGCCCGTTGAGACCCCACCATGAGTACTGCACACTCTCTTCCACCAAACACCACGTGCCCCCAATCTTCACCATGCCACTATTTTATATTATATTTAAACGATTCAAGAATGCGGAACATCACGTACCGCACAAATACAGTGCCATACGTGAACACCTTCCTATAATATATAACAAGGTTAACATAATGAAAAAGTGGATTAAGTCATTGCTATATATCCGTGATTGCTATTTTCTATTTTGCTATACATAAATTTAAAAGACAATTCTATGATGCTGAAGCAAGATTTATCTTCTTCTGTTGGTTGGTGCGTGTCATAGTTAAACCTGAAACTTGTATCCCTTCGATTTTATTTTCTGTACATAGTTGCTATTGTTGGTGACAGTATTTGCTGTTGTGGGTCCAATACCTTTTTAGGATTTGTCTCTAAACAAACATTGTAATACGTGTTAAGTGGATCATGATAAAATACTAATGGAATATTAATTAAATGAATTTGGAATATTAAATTATTTTAAAAAGTATCATTTTATTATATTATTGCTAGATCTATGTTACTTGTACAATGGGCTTTGGAAGGTGGATTTTATGTGGGCTATTATGTGAATGTGTAATACACTTGTGAGAATGTTGGTTGGTTTATGAAATTTATGCAAATAACAATCGAAGCCAATTCGATGGGCTAGATAATGGAAAAAATCTTACTATATTTTTAACGTGGTTTTAATAATTTTATCATAGGTTCTTTTAGTTATGTTGCTTTTGTGGTTAACCAAGAGTAAATTTTAATCAAGATTTTATGGAAGTTTAATTTTTGAGAAATGATTGTATATTCTAGAGAGGTTAGGTTATGTAGTTGTGGTGATTAGAGTAGCTTTAAGTGGTTGCAGAAAGCAAGAATTAAAAAGTGGATGATATGGTGAATTGCTTGAATTGTTATATTTGTCATGAGCTAATTATTTCATAATTTTTTTTTACATATTGTCAACGTAAGTACTGTGAAATATGTATTATTAGATATTGGCTAATAAGGATACAAATCTTGATATTTTCTGAATTCAATTTTTTAGACTAATACAACGGGACCTAACAAGCCAAAAACAAAAAGCTATTACCCAAACCCCTTTTTTTATATTATAAAAATTTTGTTATTTCATCCTACAAAACTACCAACAGCCTGAGTCCATTACCACTTTCACCAATTTCACATAACCCACCTTACTACCGTGCTCCTAGGCCCATCTTAGAATTATTGATGGTCCATTAACTTTAAATTAAAATAATATATCCCTATCTTAACTAATATTTATATTCAGTTTTTCACCAACTTTTAATAATCATTTAATAATATCTTGTCAGGTTCATTCGCAAGACAAATTATCTAAAGTATGGGAGTCAATTCTACAAATTTCTAACCTTATCTACAACGAATACAAAGAAAAAATAACTTCCAAAGACACACATTACCTTCCTGAACATGACACACGACATTAGCATGTAAGGAAGATTCTTTTCATTAGTACCATAGAATTTTCTAAATTTAAAACCCAAAAAAGTGGTTGTGGTGTTGTAACTTGTAAATGTTCCTATATAACACATTTGTAGTCATAAAATTAAAAAGTTGTTTTAGTTGTTAGTAAGGATAATTAGCCATTTAAGCTTTAACAATCTTGAAACTGCCAAAACTCGTATAGTGTTCATAAAAATGATATTTGCCAATACCACTTGACACTATATTTTATAATCATATACATATAATCTATGATAAGGTTAGCGTAGTGAAAAAGTGAATTAAGTCATTGTTATATATCCTTGGTTCCTATCATGAATGTTGCAGTGTTTATTTAATTTTTTGAAGTTCCAAATGCTTTTCGAAGTCTCACATTGCCTACTATAAGCTAGCAAAGTGACTTTATATTGTTAGGAAAAGAAAGATGATTCACGTGAGTGGAGAGAGAGTGTTGGTGGAGGCGTTTAGATTGTGTTCAACTATAGCGTGGTATACTATGAATTTGAGTTGGTTTTTGATGTGATTTGATTGGACCCGTTTATATCGACTTTTGATCCATTTTTGCAGATTTATCGGTTCTCATCCGGTTCTTATGCCTAAACGGTCCTGGCTTTGAATTGAACTAGTTGGGATCCAGTTTATTGATTTTTCAGTTGAATTAGTTTATCAGATCTAGATTTTACAACTTTGTAATTTAATTAAGGTTGTGCAAATTTGTGAAAAATATTAATTCGGGTTCGTAGCTAGTTTAATTTCTTGTATGATTAAATTTGTGTACATGTATTGATCATTTTTATAACTTTCTAATATAACTCTTGTAACAACTAGCAAATTCTTGCAACTAGGTTCAAACACATTTATGCAAGTAAACAAATGCAAATCTGAAATGAGAGCAATTTTTGCAACAATTTTAAAGGGTGTTTTTGACTTATTAAGAGTCAATTTTATAATAATTGGTGTTAAAGACTGTAGAAGACAAATTGATATAATAGAGTTTTAGGGTATTTGTCCCCAATGAGTAATTTATAAGTTTAGAGTAAAATCCCACCCAATTCCTAACCATTGTTTAAAATATCAACCCGTCCCTCATCAATTGAAAAATGATAATATAGTTTCTAACGACTAACTTCGTCAGACTTTCTGGTCCTTCTGTTAAACTCTTTGTTCAGAGTTAACAGATTTTGTCTTCATATAATGTTCACTAATTACGTGTCAAAAAATCATTGCAAGAGACAAAACGCCTCATGTCATGTTAAGAAATCATTCCAAGGGACAATACGCAGCAATAAAGTAAGACAAGTAAACCCCTATGAAGCAAATAAATAGAAAAGAAAATTAGCCCAATGGTTCTTAGGGTCAAGCTTAATCCGTCACACACATTACTAAGCACATGCTCTATAAGAAAATTGCTTAGTATCGTCGGATTCATCGGCAGAATAACGAAAATAATCTGTCGGTAATAACTCTCGCAAGTAATTAATTATCGTCGAATTTTTTAATCTGACGGTAACTACCAGCGGATTCTGTGACGGATTCTTTACCTAATAACTATTTAATTACGAAAAAAATTTTTGCCGGTAATTTTGATACTCCACTATTTTCTTTCCCGCCTAATTACCGTCGGATTTTTTTTTCAAATAATCCGATGGTAAATTCAATTTTTTAAAAAAAAATTTAATACAATTAGTGGTCATTTTTTATTTAAATTTATTTTTTGCACAATTAGTAGTCAAATTCTAAATAATAAAAATCAAATGTGGTAAATTAAATATCAAGTGTAAAGCTAAAATGAAAAGTCAAATAAATAAAATACGATGAAGGAGTCTAGAAATAAACTCTAATCACTAAAGATCCTGAGAGTCATTGCCACTAGCAGTGCCACTGCTATTGGCACGCATCTAATCTTGTACACCGCCATCTGTTGCTCCATTTGCTGAAGTTGCTCCAGCTCCCGCCTCCACTCTAGCCTGAGGGAATCTGTGTCTGACACGCATGTGGGGTTCTCCTGATACCTCTTCTCAGACTGTTGCAATTGCTAAGCCTATTGATGAAGTCTCCGGGTGAGCTCCAGCACTTGCTCGCTCAAATCGACACCATCCTCAGGTTTGATGGGCCAGCTGGTGGCAAAGGCAGATGAAGGTCTTAATGAGGAGGTGTAAAGGTTGTCGGCAAAGAACAATCCCATCCCGTAGACGCGATTCTTGTACAACTTAGATGCAGTCTCGCACCAAACCATGTCAAGATCGACGACTGATGCAGTGGAGTTGTTGCCGTCCTCTCCAGTATGCTAAGATTGCTGGGTTGCGGCCTCCAATCTCTGCGTGTAGGACTCCTGTGTGATATATGTTATGATTATGACTGCAATTAATTGAAAACTTTGTATCACATGATGTTTACTCACATAATGATCCGTAAATCACTGATAAGCAAATCTCCCCTTTTTCTCCTTCAAGGTGTGAGTATAACTAAAGGTCTCTGCCATCATCGCATCACGATCCAACGACTTAGACTACACATGTTGAAAAAATATGTTAAATCAAGTAATAATGACGTTATATTTCAAGGACAAAACGAACTTAATAACAAAATAAAACAAGTTACATACCAACCTGCCTTTGTCTTCATGAAAGTCGCTGACCCATCAGTATACTTCGACGACCTGGTCGATGCCCTATTATCTCTGTTTGAGAGATGGCGATGCCTAAACCCCTCATTAGTCTCCCAATGGACGTACAACTCCTTCTTAATGTCCGGGCATAGACAAATAGTGAAGTGGTCGAACCTTTCATGTATGTCCTCCATCATCTACTGAAGCCGCCTAGCCATCCGATGGTCGAAGATCTTCCTTATCATTGCATCGTGAATCTTGTCCCATATAAATTTCTCCTAGTCTCAGTAGAAATCTTCTTGTAGCCTATCCATGGGTGGTCGTACATCAACTTAATGACATGGGGTACACTTCTGTGTATATGCATTGTTATTTGGCGCAAACCTATCAATAAAAAACTTAAATTATATTTATAATTTTTAAAAATTTTGGCAGAGTTTTGGCTATAATTAGAAGGCGCCTAAAACTCTATCCATCAACAATTCGCTTAAGCAATTCACAAATAAACCATTATAGCAATATACAACACAAAATTAGTAGCAATATCCATTAAAAATTATGAAATCCTCAAACACTTTCAGCAGTTCAAACCTACTAACCCAAATTGAACCTATCTTAACAACCTAAATTCACTAAAACCAAAAAATTGAATCTAACTAAAGTAAACTAACTACATTGCCTGTGGCATCCTAGGGGTAGTCGGAATAAAGGGCGATGACCGAGAAGTCTTAGGGGTACCAGTGGACACCTTTCCTCTACCCCAACTTTGAGGCCAATTCATGACACATCTGCCTGTCATCATGTTTGCAAAGAGCTAAAAAACAAACACATATGTCACAAAAATAATATAAAGGCAAACAAAGAATATTCGCAAGTTAAAACAAACAAAGAAGTTAACAAGAAGCATAATGACATTCAGGCATGATAATCGAGTGTTTGTGAATTGGAACGATGAATGACAAACAAAGAAGTATATCAAAGCAAAGTGCACAAACTTGATAATCAAAGTAATAATCAATATGAACAAGCATTACCAAGTATATCACATTCTCATGGTGTTCCTACATCGATAGTATTAAAGAAACCCAATATTCATCTTATTTGATTTTAAAACAAACTTACATAGCACAAAGTATAAATTCTTGGTACACTTAACAAATTATAAATGTTTGTTAGCTGAGTTTATAAAAGAAAACAAATTGCAATAAACATCCAAAACCATGAGCATTTGTCATTCACTATAAATTTCAATAATTTCAATCTCAAATCCAATTTAATATAGACCTGTTGGGATTGCTTAGCTCTTATGCAACAAAAGCTAATCAACATATAATGAAAGATAGGGACACTTTTGACTATAAAAAGAACACATAGATTATTATTCATTGACATTTTGATGCATTCGCATCTTTTGTCTTTTTTCTTGCTTTTGAATTTTTTCCTTAGGTTTAATTATAGTTTCAGCTTCTGATTTCATTACTTTTAGTTACCTTTTACTACTAAGGTATTTGCTAAGTGTTTTTAAGAAAATATAGTTAAAAGAAAGGCAAATCAAGTAGCAAATGAAGGTTAATCAGGAGGCAAGACATTACATGAAGAATTAGGAGCCATGCACCCAAGATCAAGCCATGCAAGAGGCAAGAGAGGATGAGGCATGACACACCCTGGAGAGCCAAACAGGGGCGTGCCACACCCTGAACCATTAAGCACAGGCATGCCACACCCTATCCAAGACAAGCAAGGCGTGCCACGGGACATGAAGGGCGTGTCATGCATGAAGGCAAGCAAGACCCCTGAGAGCAACTCGAATAAGGTGTGCCACGTGAGGTACAGGGCGTGCCACGCCCTAGCCTAGCCCAAGAGGGCGTGCCATGCCCCAGACCAGACAAAGAGGGCGTGCTACGCTAGACAAGGGGCGTGCCACACCTGTCCAAGATACTTAGCTTAATTTTGCTTCCAGTGCTGAATTCTTAAGGCCCAACTTCAAAGATTTGACTTCAAATTGAATATTGAAGAAGATTCTATAGTTAATTAGTTTTGAATTTGATTTGATTATGTTTTAAATTCGAGGATTTGAATTAAGTAGAACTTATCTTGATTATTCTAATTGAGAGAAGATTAGGTTTTTAAGATTTGAATTATAGAGAACCTAGGTATAAATAAGTGAACTGTATTCACAGCCGAAACGTAGTTCCTCCGCAATACTTTCTCTTTTGATTTTGCACCCAACATGAGTCACTAAACCTTTATCAAAGAGGTAGGAGCTATGTTCATGTTTTGATGGTTTATTAATCTAAGTTATAAAGAACCTCGACAAGAATAATAAGAATCAGGAGAAAACCAAGTTCAAAGATCCTTAACCTTAACCAACCTATTAGTTAAAATCATGTCAACAGAAACAGCTTAACAGCAGAAAATAATAGACAATATAAAGAGGAAACAATAAAATCTAAAAACAAAAAAACAGAAATGAAAAATGAATACCTAAAATGAGGAAGAGTGCTCTTGACAAGCATGACATCGATGCCGTTCTTGGTAATGTAGGAGGCGGATGTAGGATGTGGATGCAGGACACTCACCACGGCTATTCCTTTTGGTGTTGTTGATGTAGAAAGCTTACCGCCGGAGTTGCATTGAAGCTCGCCTGAGAGGGGGCTGCTGCCAAAGATGGGAGAGACAAGAGGGTTAGAGAGAGAGTGAAAGATGAAAGGGTGAGGAGAGAGAGTCTAATTCGAAATAAGAGGGAGAGGTGGCTGCCAAAGATGGAATAGACGAGAGAGTTAGAGAGAGAGAGTGAGAGACAAGAGGGTAAGGAGAGAGAGACTGTAATTTGAGATGAGGGAGAGAGGGTTCCAAGTTAGAATTTAGGGCAAGATGCAGCGTTCAACTAATTAAGTTTACCGTCGGAAAAATCCAATCCTAAATCCGACGGTATTTGCCAATTTTTCTTTTTTTTCTTCCAACTATTGCCGACGAATTTATTGTAGGAAAATCGAATCCGCCAGTAAATGTTTTGCCTGACGAATTTATTGCCAAATTCACTGCTAACTTACGATTCTAAATTCGACGATATTCAGCGTTTTTCTTATAATGATAGTGTACATCTTTCTCTTTTTATAGAGCTTTAGATATCACCAACTGTCTTATCAACATTAAATATTTAGAACATTAAAATGCAACTCCTAAAACTCAATGCTATATCTATTTAGTAATTATAAAAAATTTTTAATCAAAACTCAATTAATATACTAAACAATTAATGATGCGCTATCAATCAATAAGTTATGAAGAATAAAGAATATAACATGATGACACAGTCAAGAAAAATTTCATAATAAGTTGTGTCTCAATTTCCAAATTCCAGACCCTTACGGCCCGTTTGGTTGGTGTCCATGTCCATCAGAGACATGGACATGATGACACATGTATATTGTTTGTTTAATGAGACGTAAAATTATCATAGACACGGTGACACACATAGACACAAAATACATATTTTTAGTGTCTCAGCTTTAACCTGTGACACACATTTGAGACACAGACACGATTTTTTATTTCCACCTTTATCCTTATTATCTTTTTTTATTTCCATTTATACCATTCTCCTTTAAATCCTAATACACTTCTTTTTCTCTTCTTTTCTACCTTCTTCCTCACTACCTCCTTTCTTCCTCCATGCCTCCTACCCCAACCGCCGCCTCACCTTCTCTGTCCCTCTTGACCACCTCCATTCCTTTGTCCTTTTTTGCTGCCTCTCCTCCTCCTCCTCCTTCCCCACTACCTCCTTCACTGCCACTCATCATCTTCCTTATCTCCACTGCCTCAACTCTTCTCTTCTTCCCTGGCTCCCTCATCTTTGAGCCACCCTCCGTTTAGATTTGTTGCTGCCTCTACTTTGCATCTATCTTTGCCAAATTCATCGTCACCGCCTCTGTCACGCCTCCCTCACCCTACGTTCATCTCTCCGCCTCTTCTAGATTCGCCTTCGCTTCTCTTCTAAAATTTCTCTACATCTCTTCCTTGTTGCCAGATCCATCTAGTTTTCTGTTTTATTTTTTAATTCATATATTATTTATTTATTTTTTATTTAGATGCTGATTGAAAATTGTGTTTATATATTAAATTAGATTGGATCTGAATTTTTTTTAATTTATTCTCTGTTTGCTATTATTAATAGTTGTAATTTGTATTGAAATGGTAGTAGAGAGGTGATTATGATGGTTTTAATGGTGGTAACTTAAACTGAAATAATGGTAAAGAGGTGGTGTTGATGGTTTGTGGCAGGGATAACATTGTCATTTTGTTAGAATGGTAAATTGCAAGTAGTGTTATGTCCTTGAGTACCAAACAAGTTCTCAAATTTCATGTCTCATTGTGTCTATATCATTTTGTGTCTTTGTGTCTATGTCTTATTTGTCTCTACCCACTAACCAAACAAAGCCTTATATAATAGGAGGGACACAGAATTCAAGTTGTCCTCCCCTATTTTTGTTTCCAACCTCTTAGATACAAACCAAACACACTCTTAAGGTTCTTCTATGTTAAAAAAGAGTGCAAAGCTAAAGTGGGTTGAATTGTGTTTTAAATCTTTTTATTTAAAAATATATTCAAAAGGGTTCTTAATTCTTTGACTTGTTTGCAGCTGAAATATACGTTAGCATATTCATATTGTAATCTTGTTTTAAGTTTGTCAAAACTCAAAAACAAACTTTTAAAGTAGTTTCTAAAATATCTCAAATCCTTTCAATAAAAAGTTACTTCTGAACTCTAAATAAACTACTAAACAATATATGAATTGTAAAGGTAAGAGATAATAGTATAGGGAGAAAGTATGACAATATATACTGTTAGGCTTAAAATTCCTATGTCTTGTCCCTAGGCAACTTGAGAGTTTTAGTATTTGAATAAGTGTACACAGATATTATTTTTCAGAGCCTTTTCAAACTACAACTTTGACTCAGATTGCATTGCAACGCAACCTAAGAACGTTGGATATTATTTCCTTAAACCTTCTCAAGACTATAAGGTGACTTAATTAGATACCTCACCAACCTAAGAACGTTAGGTATTATTGCCTCAAACATTTTCAGGTTAGGAGGTGACTCAATTGGATACCTTACCGTATAAGAATCTCAGTTATTCTCTTGAGGTTCTCAAGCAAGACTCAGATCAAACCGCATCTTGACCTAAGAACATTAAATATTCTTTCTTTAAACCTTCTCAAGAATAGGGATCATAGAATAATCTAGAATGTGAAGTTTAGAGACTTATAAGATGAACCAGTAGAAAGACGTTCACAACTTCTACAACTCTGTCAACGAATACTTTTAAGTTCTATAAGAATGGGGTAAGATACATTACAAGAAAAATATTGAATACTGTCGGATTCATCAAATAAATCTGCTGGTAATCAATTTACCGTTGGATTGACCGTTGTCTTAGAGTTGACGGTATATACGGCACCAAAAACTGTTTATCGGCAGATTTTTTCGTCCGACCCTAATTATCGGCAGACTTTTTGTCGGTATTTTCAATGGATTTGTCGAGACTGAGTTGATGATTACTGTCGGATTAATTCGACGGTGGTGTCATTTCACGTGTTTAGGCGCTAAGTTACCATCAGATTAATCCATCGGTAAATTATAGGTAGTATTTTTTATTTTTTGGGCACAGTTAAGTCACATTTAGTAGTCAAATTAAAACTCTTGTTAACAAAATTGTTAGCGAAAATCTAAAATGATCAGAAATCAACAAATTATTTTATTAAAAATAAATGGTCTGAATATAATAAAATATCAGAGAAGTAGAATCCAACGAAGTAGACAAACAAACAAAAAATGTCGACTTTGGGACGATGATGAACTGTTGGTCCATTGGACACGCCTGTGACGTTATAGGGGTCGACGGGATAGTCGGGGTAGTTGGGATAGAGGGAGATGACTAAACAGCCGTAAGGGATTAAGTGGAAACCTCCCTCTACCTCTGCTACATGTCGTCATGTCTACAAAAAAAATGTAACACTAATCAACATATAAACTATATGAATCATTCAACATTTAGATTATCTAAAAAAATTTGATATAATCTCCCCTAAAATTGGATATCTATCTATTTTAACAGTTTCTACAAATTCAAACAATCTCAATCTATAGCATCAGTTAAAATACAATTAAATTCACCACATTTCTAACAGAGTATATTAACTTATTTTCATACTAAAATTCATACTATATATATAATGTTGTGCATATAATATTACAATGTCAAACACAAACAATTTATTCAATTCAATTAAAGTTAAAAATTAATGACATGACGCCACCAAATATGCACCCATTAAGTAGTGTTTACCACTATAGAAATCTAGAAATAATTCCGTCTATGAACATTAAGCACTGAGTCAAAAATTAATTTATTTATGGAAGTGAAAAACGTGATGTGCAGCAATATTGTATCATGGTGAGTAATCCACATATGTGGAACTGGTGAATTCAGTAACCTGCAAAACGCAGGTTACGTTTTGACTGAGATGATTTTAAAAAAGCTTCATGCTCTGCAAAACGCAGCTTGCGTTTGGCATGGGAGGAGAACCCAATTTCGAAACGTGTCTCTGTGCTCTTTGCATGCCAACACCTCGAACCTCCAAAACGTAAGATGCGTTTGGCAGGTGCACAGCAAAACGCAACCTGCGTTTGGCAGTCTCCTCAGCTGCATGTGTGACACGTGTGAAGGAGAGTGGTGGTAGAGCCTGCCTATAAAAATCAAAACGCAGGCTGCTTCCCTTTTGTGTTACATGCTTCCCTTTCATGTTACATGCTTCCCTTTCATATTACATGCTGTGAGTGAGTTTTGAGAGTAAAAGGGTGGGGTTAAGGGTGAAAGGGAGTGAGTTTGTGAAGAGGAAAAATTAGTGAAGGTTTGGGATTTTATTTAGTAAAAAAAGAAAAATGGTTCGTAATTTTACTTTACCAGAAGAACACATTATTGAATATTTGAATCATCCTCAATTGGTGAGTAATTGAGTAATTAAGTTTATGATAAATAAATATTTTTATTTTTATGTTCTGTAGTGATATATTTTAACTTATAAATTTATTATTATTATTATTATTATTATTATTATTATTATTATTATTATTATTATTATTATTATGATATGAATTTATTATCTAATAGTAAATAAATATTTATTATTTTTTAATAATTTATTATCATTTTTTAATAATTTATGATTATTATTTAGAATTTAATAATTATCATTTTATTTATTGCAGGCTATCAGGAATTTGTTACCCAGAAAACTCGATCCGCCAGATACTTTTAACAAGGTAGCGGCAGAGGCACTAGCATTAACTGGGTTTCAACATGTTTCGCGAGTAGGCGAAATGAGAGGTCATGCTGCACTACTGAGTGCCTTGGTGGAACGCTGGAGGCCGGAGACTCACACGTTTCATCTTCCAGTCGGTGAAGTGACAGTGACGTTGGAAGATGTGAGCTATATTCTTGGTCTCCCGATTAATGGGGAGGCTGTTACCGGTAGATCAGATAGCAGTCACCAGTTTTTGGTGGAGAACTGCATTGCCTGTTTTGGTCGGGAGCCCGGTCCAGAAGATCACGTGTTAGGGAAGGTTAATCTCGCATGGGTCCGAAGGTGCAGAGACACTGAGCCTTGTGACACTCAGGAGTCTGTTGAGCGGTACGTCCGGGCGCACATTTTCTGCGTGCTCGGAACAGTAGTGTTTCCGGATAAGTCGACCACTTTATTGAATTCGAAGTTTCTACCGCTACTTCGAGATTTCCACCGGATTTCAGAATACAGTTGGGGGCAGCCAGTTTGGCGCACTTATACAGATCGTTGTGTCGTGCTTCACGATACAACTGTAAAGAGATGGACGACCCACTGATACTGCTTTTTGTTTGGGCGTGGGAGCGTATGCCGCTCCTGGCACCTATACCCCGCGATCAGCTTGGCGACGTCGGTATTCCACTTGCGCGAAGGTATTGTTTTTTATTGTTATTGTTGTTGTTGTTATTATTATGTTATTATTATTATTATTAATTTGTTATTCTTATTAATATTGTTATTATTTTTTTATGTTAGGTGGAGCCATTGGTGCCGACATACACGATATATCTGGAGGCCTACTGCGCATTTTAGGCGAGGACTCGACGACATGGGAGTTGACGATGTAAGTTGTAACCATTAATGTCCAATGTTTTTATTCAGTTAATTTTTCTAATAGGCCTCTTGGTAACTAATGTGCAGTTTATATGGCGGCCGTATATGGGAGTGTGGGTTCCGAATGTCCTCGTTGCTTAGTTGGTTATGTGCTCCACGCAGTCGCCGCTAGTGTCCTTCGAGTGCATAGAATGGCACCCGACAGACCGAGTTAGGCGACAGTTCGGGATGCAACAGCTTCCACCAGGCCCGGCGTTCGACCTTGGTCGTGATCATTGCAAGCGGTTGACAGGAGCACAGAACCAAGACTGGAGAGAGATTTACAGTCAATGGGTTAACAGGTGGAGATCTGACCGCTATAACACATTGCAGTTAGGCGAGGAGATTATTGACTTTCATCCTCTCCCAGTGTACTATGAGTGGTACACACAGCAGTATGGGATTCACCTGCGACTGTCAGATAGAGTTGCAGGTGAAGAGGCTGGCGCCGATGAATCACAGCAGCAACAGGAAGACGCAGCTGGTCCTCAGCAGCAAGTCCCGCCTCATGAGCAACAGTTTCAGGTATTATTATTAATTACTAGTGTTATTATTATGAATTTTTACCGTTTTAAATAATAAGTAAGTATTATTGTTTAGGTTTATCTTTTATCATTAATTACTATTAATTGTAATTAATTGTTAATTAGGTTCCGGCATATGAGCACCACTATCAGGTCCCGGCATACGAGCACCAGTATCAGATGCCGGCATATGCCCAACAGTTTCAGGATCCGGTATATGCGCATCAGTTTCAGGATCCGACACATGCCCAGTAGCTTCAGGATCCGGCATATGTGCAGCAGTTTCAGGTACCGGCATATGCGCAGCAGTGGCCAGCAAATCAGCAGCAGGCACCATATATACCGGAACCACAGCCTCCTCAGGCACCTGAGCCCTACATACCACAGCTGGTAATTCCAGCCGAGGGTCACTTTAGTCCGTTGGGTGGATCTGACACCATCAGCTTCGATCAGGTCCTGAGAGATACAGATTATCTATTTCCGACGCCACCGCAGGAAGGGCCTGCTACATCTCAGCAGTCTGCTGGTCGTCGAGCCACATCAGGTCATGCCAGTGACTTCGACTTTGATCAATCGACAGGATATGTAGATCCGCCTGGTCCTTCCGTTCCACCACGCGACCAGTTGTTTGATTTGAATGAGTACCCGCAAGAAGAAAAGGGAGACTTGGGATACGACTTGCAGCACTGGTATGATGTTGGTGGAGCGAGTGCTCCGGGGATGAGTGGCTCCGGTTTGTATGACATTGGTGGTGCGAGCGTGACAGATTTCGGTGGTCCTGACGTTGGTAGTGGGCTGGATGCCGGTGTGTCTCAGGGTCATCCGTATAACCTACGGACACAGACTGCGCCTCCGGACAAATACATCCCATCCTTGTATTCGAAGAAGGCGCCGAGGAAGTAGTCTGTTGCAGTTGATCTTGTATTCAGTGTTGTATTCAGATTTGTATTCTCGTTGCGCCTATCGAACCGGTCGTACACTTGCCAATCAAGACGTCGGAAGCTTTCTTCAACTCTCTTCGTTGCGAATTCTGAATACGTGAATCCGTTGCGAAGACGCTCATGAGCTTCAGTACTCTTCTGAGTGAACAACTCATTCAACCGATAGAAAGTTGACCGGACAAGTGCAGTCACAGGAAGGTTGCGTGCACCCTTCAGGACAAAATTTATGCACTCTACCAAGTTTGTCGTCATATGACCCCAACGATGACCACCATCGAATGCCAACACCCATCTCTCAACACCGATCTCATCGCACCATTGAGTATATGCTTCACCCCGCTCTTTAAGTCTTTGGTAGTTTTTGTTGTACTCCTGCTCTGTCCTAGAATAGCCTGTTGAACAAACCATTTAATCATAAGCAGATGCCACAATTTACTATGAATAGAACTAGAACAGCGAGTTGAAATACCTGTGTTCACCACGAGTTTATGCAAATATGGAGCCTTGAACCTCCTTAAGAAGTTGGACCCGATGTACCTGATGCAGTACATGTGCCACGCCTTTGGTGGTGACCATGCACCGTTACTGCGAGCTATTGCAGCGTCGATGGAGGTATGGCGGTCAGAAATAATACCCACACCATCAATGGTAACAACATATCTCCGCAAATTAGTTAGAAAAAACTCCCATGCGTCTGCCGTCTCGCCTTCGACAATCGCAAATGCAATAGGCACAATGTTCTGATTCCCATCTTGTGCAACCGCTACCAGAAGTGCACCTTTATATTTTCCGTACAGGTGCGTGCCATCAACCTGCACCAGTGGCTTGCAGTGTCTGAATGCTACAATACACGGATAGAAGCTCCAAAACACGCGGTGAAGAACTCTTACACCTTGAACCTCCTGACTCTCACGGTAAACGAGTAACGTTTTAATTTGAACACGAGACCTTGGCATCTTCACTGTCATTGCTTTCAACCATACTGGCAGAGTCTGGTAAGAAACTTCCCAATCACCGAAAACTTTTGCGACAGCTTTCTGCTTTGCCAACCAAGCCTTGCGGTAAGTCACAGTGTAGTTGAACCTGCCTTGAACTTCTGCAATAACAGACTTCACCTTTATCGAGGGGTCTGCTTCGACCAACGGCCTAATGGCATCTGCAATTGTGTCTGAGTCCAACTTGGCATGATCTTGGGAAATCGTGCCCACGGTGCACGTGTGCTTGCCATTGTATCTCCTAATCTCCCAAAAAGTTTTTTTTCGAATCAAGCTAGCTCGGATAAGCCAGTCGCACCCTGCACCATACCCCTTGCATTTCGCATAGAATGTCTGCAGCTCAGACTCATACACAGTGTAATCAACTCCTCTAGAGATGGTGTAGCTTTTGATTGCAGATATCACCGACTCTCTCGAACCAAATTCCATTCCGACACTAAACTCGCCATCTTCCGCCGCAACGTTGCCTTCACCTACGACATGCGCACCACCATCAGTCAAACAAGGTAAATAAATTAAGCACTATAGGACACTTGAGTTAATAATCATAACATACCCGTATTCGCATACTCAGGAAATTCCGGGGCATGCATGGCTTCGAGATCTAGAGTCCGCATAAAAGACGGCACACCAAACGGGTGGTGGCTTACAATGACATCCGCCTCATTCTGCACCGCCGAATTGCCTGCCAAGTCTCCGTCATCATTTTCGTCATCGACTTCATAGTTAGCTTCGAATTCCTCTTCGCTGTCATTATTTTCTTCTTCCCAATCTATATCCCCGAGCTCATCAACATTGACCTCGTCGCCGACCGTACCCATCCCCGACTGCTGTTCAAACTCAACGTACAGCTCTATCACCGGCACGTGAAATCGGATTTGTCGATAAATATAGAACATCTGCTGCATGCTTGCATCGTCAGTGATGGACATTATTTGAAACTGTATCAGTCCACCAAATACTTGCATAGGATTCCTATACAAAATGTTGCTCACCCTTTTCGAAATGTGACTTTGTATGTTCACACAAAGACCATTTTGCAACTCTATAAAACTCGTGCTGTATGGAATAGCAAATGAAAATGGACATTCACAAACAAAACTCACTCCTTCGTGTGTATTCGGTATAATCTCACCGTTATAATACACTCGTATATTTGCAATATCCTCCATATTCTCACTTTTTTTACCCTTCTAATAACCAAAAAATATCACAAGCATCAGATACAAGAAAAGAGAATGGGAGTAGAAGTGAAGAAGAGAAGTGAGGTGCGAGTTGGAATTAGCTGTGTTAGCTATTTATATGTAAGGTTCTTTATTAAAATATTATTTCGCATACAAAACGTAAGCTGCGTTTTGTACATTTCAAAAAAAAAAATTAGGCTCAAATAAAACGCAACCTGCGTTTTCTCTTCTTTTAAAAAAATTTGAATAGTCCATCTGACAAATCGTAGCCTACTTTTACTTTTCTAAAAAAAAATTAATAAAACTTTTCTAACAAACGCAAGTTGCGTTTTTGTTTTTCTCATAAAACAAAAAAAAATTCAAATACAAAACGGAAATTACGTTTTGTTTAATCTGAAACAAAAAAAAAAAATGTTAAAGAGAATGAAAAACGGAAACTACGTTTTTCTCCTGACATCCATAGCAGTGAACATTTTTTGTGTGGCTCCATTTCATGGTGTTACACCATGAGCTTCTACATTTGCAAAAAAATGAGCCGCACTGAGTACATATATTATGCCTATTATTATTAAAGTTATTTAATAAACTTTGATACAGTTACCAAATTCCTACTGAACTACATGATGATGACGATATGCACACTAGTAAACCTAAAGGCTAAGGCTGCTAATAATAGTATTATTTATGTCAACAGGATAAAAGAGAAATAATAAATAAAAATTCAAGTCACCTTATTAGTATCAACATTAATCTAAACCTCTTCCACTTATATTAACCAACAAGAGCTTTTTAGCTTGGCAATTTACTATATTCATTTTATATATATGTGGAAGCCAAGCCACTACAAATAGTTTAGCCACTTTGGACAATTTATTGTATATAACCTATTAGGATAACATTTATCTATCTCTAATCATCCTTAAAGTAACTTGGCCTAAATTTCACAAAATTTATTATTTATTGTCATTTGATATTTTAAATTCTAAATTAGTATATAATCAATCAAATTTTAAATCCTAAATTAATTTAATCATAAATTCTAAATTAGCATATAATAATCAAGTTTTAAATCCTAAATTAATAATAAATAAATTCTAAAATAACTTAAACAAGAAGAAAGAGGGACTATGGACCTTGAAGGGTAAAAAGGGAAAGAAGAACAGAGACAAAGGGAGAGTCGCGTCGATACTGCAGGGCGATGGCGTCAGTGCTGGATGGCAACGGCGGCGATGCTAGCAGAGAAACGGAGACAGAGAGAGATAGAGTTGCGGCTAGTACCAGGGGAGAGGACGAACTGGCTGGTTTCTCTGAGAGGGGAGAGGCGGCGGCAAGAGATCGGGGCCAGCAGCGGAGGGACTGGAGCAGCGGAAAGGGGAAAGGGCTAGAGAAAGAAAGGGTGAAGAGATGTTAGAGAGAGAAAGGATTTTTCGAAATGAAGGGGGACAGGGTTCGCACTTTCAATTTTAGGACTTATTACCATCGAATTTACCATCGGCAACTCATAATAGGTCACCAAAACGCATCGTTTTACTAAAATGGCTTACCGTCAGATAAATCTGACGGTAAAACCCACGTTAAAGTTCATGCCTATTTCCCTTGTTTTGCCTCTAAGTATTACCGGTGAATTTATCATCGAAATCATAAATCCACTGGTAACAATTTGAGTAAACGAATTCTATATCAAAACCGTCCTTAAATCCGTCGGTAATGCGTGATATTAAATCCGACGGTACTCGACGCATTTCTTGTAGTGATAATACAAGTGAATCAAAGACTGGTCTCATAATTACAAAAATGTCATTTGTTCTAAAGATGTAAATCAAAGAACTACTTAGATTACAATTCGAATAACTGAATTTTCTTATAAGACAGAAGAATAAAGAAGAAAATAATCTAAGAACAAGAGAGATATGAAAATAACAGCACCTTGTTTTCAAAATTGTTCTTCTCTTTGTCTTCAAAGGTCCAAATCTGTCTTATGTAGACAAGGAGTATTGAAAATCTATTGAAAATTCTTTTTCTACTGTGCCTCCACATTTCTTAAAGTAGTGTAGAAAGTCGAATCGCTTTTAGTTTGTGTCAACGCCATTTGTCAAGAATATAAACTTTGTATTGTATCTTGTTTAAGATGAAAGAGAGCTTCTCCAAACGACTTACCTATTTTAGTATGTATTTTATGTTTGAATATTAGAAGCAGAACAACTTTTTTGAGGTTAGCAATTTTTCACTTTCAGTCATTTCGCAAATGGAAGTAGAATATGCAAAATTTTAAGATTTGTAATATCATTTCTGAAGTATTTACTGGGCTTCTAATGTAATCAGATTTGCGTAAAACTAATTATAAAGTAACTACTAGCTTCTGAAATATAATTTTGAAATAATCATGTTGTTCAACTTATCTTTTGAAATCGTTTTTAATTTAAATTTGAATTATTTAGATTTAGATGATAACTAATTTGATTTTAATAATTACAAAAAATTATTTAAGTCCTTGATACACTTAAATAAACGTTAGTTGGTACATTAATAAAATTATTAAATTATATTTGAGTATATTAATCATCAAAATACTTTTTGAGATATAGTAAAACTAACATCCTCTTAGTCTATATAGATATTAAATTTTAATTAAGTTTAATACTAAAATAAAGAGAAAAAAGGTTGACATAATTTCAAAAATAATTATAAAAACATAAATATTTAAATTAGTCTCCAAAATTTTTTAATTAAACACTTTATTAATTAAGAGCGATTAGATAAAATTTAGTCAAATTAATTAAATTATTTAATTATTTTTAACTATCAATTTTATGTAAAGTTTACGGTAGCTGAATTTTTACTAAAATAATTAGGTTTTTATTTGTTATAAAATATAACAATTTAACTAAAGCCAAGTGGCAAAACCACATTGAGAGCAAGTGATACTTCACGGTGTAGTAGAAAATACCTGCCCCGTTGGAGAAGGCATCCAAAAGCAAACTCTTCGAGGTTGCGTTTCCCTTTCAAAAACAAGCAGCAGCAAACACTTCATTTCAAAACTTCAGAATTCATCGATGGCCATGGTCACGCGTCAGAGGCGTTCCCAACCGTCGGATCCGTCGCCGTCAACGTACACGAAGCTGGACAAGGCGAACAAATCGGACGGCGGAGGTGCTGAGGATGAAAAAGGGTTAGGGTGGTTCCTCCCTTTTGTGGCTCTTGGAATGCTGAGGTACATGAGTGCCTCCTCCAATATCATCCATGACTGTGACGAAGTCTTCAACTACTGGGAGCCCCTCCATTTCCTTCTTTATAAAACTGGCTTCCAAACTTGGGAATACAGGTCCACTTTATTTAAATTAGTGTACTAATAGCTTCTATTTTTCTTATTTTTGTCATTGAAGAACGTTCTATTTATGTGATAAGCTGCCTCTGGATTCAATTCGGAGAGAAATTAAAAGGTTTTGACTCGCTGATAGAAAAATCAATTTGCATTTGAGAAGAGAAAAAAAAAAAAAACATGTACATTTGGATGTGCATAGGTTGGGTTTTTCTCTGCAGCTTGCAGGAAATGATTGGGTGTGTTCTTTTTTTTTTTGGGTAAACGATCACTTTAAAATTGGTGATTGCTTAGCCGTTAAAGGAAAAAAACGATTGTTTATTTCTTTCTTTCAAGAATTAAAATGTTAGCATCATGATCTTACCAAGTCTAAAATTGTAGTTTACTTGGTTTTCTTTTTAATAAATGAAAAAATCACTTGAGGATTGAAACTTCACTCTAGTCTCTTCACCTTGCTTTTGTGTCTCCATGATATTGACAAATGCTGTGTGCAAATTGCAGTTCACAGTTTGCTCTTCGATCTTATTTGTACCTTTTGTTTCATGAGTTGGTGGGTCGACCGGCTTCTTGGTTATTTGCCGAGGAAAAAGTAAGTCTCAAACCGGGCTAGTTGATTTGTTATATGGACTTGACAGTGCTTGGTGGCGATTTATTGATGCATTGAGTATTTAACTCTTGTCCATTCTGGTTATTGATGTGTCTTTTTTCTGTTGAAGGTGCGAGTATTCGTTGCTGTAAGACTCTTTCTCGGTCTTCTTTCAGTTATCACAGAAACTGTTCTTGTTGTAGCTCTTTCAAGAAAGTATGGAAAACGGCTTGCTTCGTATGCGCTTGCAATGCTGTGCTTAACCAGTGGCTGTTTCTTTGCTAGCACAAGTAAGTGAGATCTTCCTTTATTCCAAGCTTCGATATCTTAACATCTTTATTCTCTGTCTTTATGCATTCGATGATGGTTCTTACCTTCATGCAAAGACCAAGTACCCTTTTTGAAACAAACTAACTGAATTGTCAGTCAACTATTAAGCTTTTTGAAATCAATGACCTGGGTTGAAATGTGGGATTAAGTTTTGCTAACTTTCTTCACTTTATCTGTTTGTAGGTTTCTTGCCAAGTTCGTTTTCTATGTATGCGATGTCTCTTGCATCAGGTTTATTTCTTCTTGACAAACCTGCAGCATCAGTTGCTGTTGCTGCTACTGGCGTGATACTCGGCTGGCCATTCTCAATCTTGGCTTTCCTTCCGGTCACACTTTATTCATTATCTAGGAAATTTAATCGAGCATTCATTGCCGGGGCGGTTACATCGATTATTCTTCTTGTAAGTCTACTCAACACATAGAATTGTACCTACCAGTCACTTTCCTGGCCTGTAATTCATATGCTTATGTCATCTAATATTGAACATAATATATAGATATGGATTTCACATTATTATTTATTCAAATTTGTCTCTATTGCAATGATTGCATCATTTTACAGGCATTGTCAACAGTTATTGACTTTCACTATTATGGAAGATGGACGTCATCCGTTTTGAATATTTTAATATACAATGTAGCTGGTGGTGGTGAAAGCCATCTTTATGGGACTGAAGGACCCTTTTATTACCTGCGGAATGGATTTAACAATTTCAACTTTTGTTTTCTTCTCGCTCTGCTGTTCTTGGGAATTCTTCCCATTGCAAGGAAGAAATATGCACCAGACCTGTTGATTGTGGTATCTCCTATATATATTTGGCTGGGGTTTATGTCTTTGCAACCACATAAAGAAGAAAGGTATAGTAATAGTTCCACTTGACCTGGCGTTAAAAAATTAATAGTTAATAATACTTTGTCAGTTGAGCCGAAATTTTGTATACTATTGCACTAGACACTACACACCAAGAAGATTATTGTAGTTAATGCCTTAATTTTTATGGATAGAATGGATATAAATCATGGTTCCACTGTGTTAGCAAATATTAAACCGTTAAATGTTCTGTAAGTGGAAGTCTAGATGGGTGTTTAGAAAGAGTGGCATTGTTTACTAATTGGTTCACACACCTTGTTCTCCTGTTAATCCAAGCAGACAATGATTTGGTTTTTATGATTTTCACTATCCTGTGCATTGGTATAGTTCTTTATAACAGTTTCTGGCCATGGTTAATAAATGGTGGTGATAGGTTGATAGCCATTGGTAACCAGTGGTGGAACGAAAAACAGTGAATTACGAGTGCAGGTATGATCAGTGTGATATCTCCAGAACAAAGAAATATGAACAAGAGAAGGAAAAATGATAGAAAACCAATCCAAGAGTGCCTAGAGATACTCCTGTCTCCCAAATCTTCACCAAATAATTCCTTATTTCTCATTTAACCCCTGCACATAATATTTCTCATCCTAACCAAATCATGCAGATGTCTGCTTTCTCTTTCTATGCCCACTCATAATTCTGTTAAGCACATGCTGATCCACAAACATGCTCCCAATATGCAAGTTTTAGCTAGCCTTGGTATCTTTCGTAGGTGCAGGGTACTCATCTTTCGTTCCTTTAGTGTCCTTTGAGATGAACTAATTATTTATTCTTATTTGATTGTATCATCATAAATATGTATACACAACATTAATAACTATTAGGACCCATGAATCAGTTAGGGTTGTTAGTTACTCTAAATAAATCAAAGAAGGGATTGGTTAGGTGTGGTTGATCGTCTTGGCCTATTACCAAAAATTTCCAATTCAGTAGAACATTCTGTACTCCATTTCTTTCTTTACGGTACCAATTCTAGCAATAACTGACCTTTGTTCATATTTTCCCTTGATACCTTTCATGAAGGTTTCTTTATCCAATATATCCGCTTATTTGTGTTGCTGCTTCAGCTGTCATTGAGAGCTTCCCTGATCTTTTCCGTGACAAATATAATCCACGTAGTGATTCTATAATGGTAAAGGTGAGATATCAGTTAACTTAGGATTTAGAAAGTTCTCTTTACATTAAATATCAAGTCAATGTAAGTGCATTATAGATTTCCTTCTTTCCTAATGCAGGCAGCCAAAATTCTGAGGCCAGTTATTCTTAGCCTTATATTATGTGCCTCTCATGCCCGTACATTTTCTCTAATTCATGGCTACTCTGCTCCCATGGAGGTTTACAAGATTTTAGAGCACCATGATGATGCAGGAACTGGTGAGTGTCAAATAGTATGGTGATTTTGTTTTCTTTATAGTGGTCATTATAACATATATATGAACGATTCAATCTGCAAGGATTGTTATAGCTTTAGAAAGATTTCGGGAATGGAACTGATGGATGCTTAAGGGAAAAAGATTCTGTGTTTCACAAAGTTGCATGCTCATTGGTGGTGATTTCACTATTGAAAAAATATACAGAAACTGGATGATAAATAATGCTCAAGAAACTAAATACCACATGCAATATTGACCCAAAGTGTTACTTCAATTTGCATCTTTATATTTGGTTATATTTAAAGTGTGCTTCAAGTTGAATCTATGCCCTCATATGCTAGTTTCCTTTTTAATTTCTGTATCAGACAAAGGCTAAAATCATTTAACATTTTGGGACAAACATCAGAATTATTAATTGTTTTGTTCCCTTAAATTTCAGGTTCTGTGCTTTGTGTTGGAAGCGAATGGCATCGCTTCCCATCATCATTTTTCATTCCTAATTATGTGAGTGAAGTTCGATGGATTGATGATGGGTTCCGAGGTCTTCTTCCCTTCCCATTTAATTCTACACTAGGTGGAACTGCATCGGCTCCGTCATATTTTAACAACAAGAATAAGGCATCAAATGAGCAATATGTATGTCCTCGTTAATCTACAAAGGAACCAGATCAGTTGTTTGTTCTGTTGTCAATTTTTGCTAGAAGTAAACTAACCATCATTACCATTGATTTGACAGCTCCATGATATTGATGCGTGTACTTTCCTTGTTGAGCTTCAGCTTAAGAGACCTTACCTGACTCGTGGAAGTGACATGTCAACTTGGGAGGTAGAAGTCATTCTGGAAATCATTTTTTGTCTTCAATACGATTTCAAAGTTTTCCATTATCGTTCTGTCTAACATATACTTTTTTTTTGTTATTTTTTATTTATTGTTTCTTTCTCCTGATTGTTTGCATTTTCTATGCATATCAGGCTATTGCTGCAATACCTTATCTGGACAGGGAGCTTTCACCATCTTTGTATAGGTCCTTTTTCATCCCTTACCTGTGGCAAGACAAGAACGTTTTTGGCATGTATAAGCTGCTTAAAAGAATACCCAAATGACGTGCAGTACTAAATAGTCCTTGAATATCTGGATTCAATTTTGTATTGACTTATTGTAACATCTAAAGAGAAACCATCTAGGATAAGATTAGAGCAAAGTGAAAAAGTGAGTTACCAGGATAACCATTTTTTGGTTGAGACTTTAAGTTTGTAGAAACATAGAATGTAGTTTGTCCCACTTTCTACAATGAATATTGAATTTAAGTTCTAACATACCTTAGATTTTTGCCATGTTCACATGCTAATATTCTTTACTTATTTGAGCTAGCTTTCTCTTTTTCTTCCAAACTGCAATGTTTGAATTTTCAATACAATATTCTTCATATGTAACTGAGTTAATCAGCTTTATCCTCATATACCTCCTGTACTGTTGTTGCTATCAATTTTGATTTATCTTAGAATGTGGAATACTATGTTCCCATATTTCCTAATTCTTAGTCAACCTTGTTATGAAGTAATGGTAAATGGTTAACTAGTTGGTAGCCACAGGCTTTGCCTAGGTTTTAGGCTATGTTGGGAAGAGTAAATATAGAGAATGGCATGGAAGGTAAAAATAAAGCCAACTAAACCATGTTTGGAAGTGACTTTAATGAAGGGAGGCATAGTTAGTGTGTTTACTTGTTTTCACTTTTTTCGCAACACAAATTGTGAAACACAACATTTGAAAGCGAAAATATAAACCAAAAAAGGTCATGAGAATTGGTTCTCCAAATAACATTGCTTCTTTCTCCCTTTCCCTTCGTTGATCATATGCACTTCTTTTGATGTCTCATACCCATAATGTTTTACATTGTTCGGGGTAGCTTGACTTAATTAGTGATGTCATTGATGTGTGGCATTTTCCCCTAAGCTCCCTAAGATGGTGTTTGGTTAGTGTTTATATCCATCAAACAGAGACAGTAATTCACGTCAACTATTTGTTTGTTGAAACATATATTTTTGTTAGACAGGGTGACACACAAAATACATATCTTCAATGTCCTTCTTTAAAGTTGGGACATGGAGACAATTCATAAGACACAAATTTTTACCATTTTGTTTTTTCCTTCTCCTTCTTTCCTCCTCGCTACCCCTATTATTGCTCTTCTCTCCTCACTGCTCCATCCACCACCACTGCCATTGTACCCTCCTCTCTTCGTCCTCCACCACTTGTCCAAATCTGCTGTGTCTGCTCCTCCTTCATTCAGATCCGCCACTTTTTCTTCCTCCTCTATGTTTGCTTCTCTTCCTCTTCCCTGAGCCCACCGACCGTCGCGTTTTCCTAATTTGCGTCGCTTCCCCTTTGCCATATCCACCTCCGCCTCTCTTCCTCGTTGTGTTGCCCACCACCGTTGCATTCCCAGATCTACGCCCGCCCCCACTTCACCACATCCACCTCCGCTGACTCAACCTTCGTCCCCTCCATCTCACCTTCGTTTTCTTTTTTTTATTTAAGTATCATTAAAGGATTCAAAATACCTAAGTTCACCAAATATGACGGAAGTGGCAATCCACTTTTTTATTTGAGGAGCTATTGCACCAAAATGGCAATTTGGTCCAAAGGAAAAAAAAATCTTATTAGCTTCTTTCATGAAAGCTTAACAGGACTTGCTTTGGAATGATATATTCAGCTAAATCACTCTAAGATATCTAGTTAGAAAGATCTGAATGAAAAATTCGTAAGTTAATATCATTTTAACTTAGAATCAGCACCGACTCATGATCAACTAGTTATGATGCAAAAAAAAAAAATGATGAGCCATTTAGACTATATGTCCAAAGATAGAGATCTCAGGCAACATAGGTACAACCTCCTCTTACTGTGTTAGAAACATGTTCACGCTTTTTGGGGAAGTTGCAATCTCCATACATTGGAGACATGGTGGGAGCAACATATGAAGATTTTGCACGCCTTATAAGTTATAACAACTAATTATTGGGAGCACAATTGCTGATCATTTGGTTGAAAATGCCATTGGAGAATCAAGATCATCCTCTCCCGAACTGCTTGATAATGAAATGGTAGTGGTACAAGTTGATGAAGTAAAAGATGCAATGTGTAAGACATACTTCAATGGAACTATTAATATGTATGGTAGTGAAATTGGTGTTGTGATTGTTTCACCCACTAGAAAGCAGTATCGAATCGCTATAAAATTGGATTTTGAAAGCACCAACAATATAGTTGAGTTTGTGGCATGCGTGAATGGTTTATGTCTTGCCATCAACTTGGGAATCAAACAATTAGAAGTTTTTGATGATTTTTCACTTATCATTTATAAAGTTAAAGGAAAATGGAGGACAAAAGATCTAAAATTAGTTCCATACCAAAGGTAATTGATAAAGATGATTGAGGAATTTGATGAAATATATTTTCACACCTGTTTCTGTTGGGCTTTTTCTCTCCTTTGTGAGGCTCAAACCTAACATTTTGAGGGTGTCACTTTGCACCCATTGTGCCATAATCTTAATCAGATTTTTTGGGGTTTTTTAAGAGTAAGAGAGTGTAGCCACAAAGTGAGAGAGAATAGGGAAAACAGAATTCCCGTTTTTATGCACAGCAGTAAATTTCAAATGCCAGTTTCTCATTCGTTAACCGTTGGATCGGCTTGAAATTTAAACTGCGTATTCCCATCATCTTGTTCTTCATTCTAGTCGGTGGAGATGTTGATTAGACGTTTGCAGTGGAAGAAATTGACTTCACAAGAGAGAAATTAGGTTTTCCATTTTTACACAGAGCAGTAATCTTTGAATGACAGTTTCTCATTCTTTCACCGTTGGATCGACGTGACGGGGGTTACTAGTGTGTAGATGAAAGTCGTTCTATATATATATAGATGATACGTGTAGCAATATAACACAAGTAACGTGTAGTGCATTATGCTAGAAGGAAATAAATTCTGCAACAATGGGCCCACTAAAGAGCTAGTTTACAGTGTGTCATATCACACTTATAATCATCATTAGGATTGAAGAAAAGATAATTAAGTGTATAACTTTTTTGTTTTGGGCTTTGGCTTCACATTGTTAACAATTGTAAAAAAAATTAAATGAAAAAGAAAAACTAACAGTGAAAAAATTGAGAATACGTCAATGTCCAACACCCCCTCTTCCCCCACTGCACACCTAAAATGCCCTAATATTACATTTTACAGGTAATTTATGTGAGTACCAGCGTTGGCAACCAAAAAATTAGGGTTGATATTTAAATTTAAATTTAAATTATTGACTTATTTTTTAATTATTTATTATTATTATTTAATTATTTTTTGAAATAATCAATATAATATTAAGGCATTTTAGGTGTGCAGCGGGAGAGGAGGGAGTGTTGGACATTGACGCATTCTCAATTTTTTCACTGCAATAATTGTTTTTTCTTTTTGTTTTTGTTGGTAAACCAATAGTTTTTCTTTTCATTTAATATTTTTCTTACAATTGTTAACAATGTGAAACCAAGGCCCAAAATAACAAAAAAATTATACACTTAATTATCTTTTCTTCAATCCTAATGATGATTATAAGTGTGATATGACACACTGTAAACTAACTTTTTAGTGGGCCCATTGTTGTAGAATTTGTTTCCTTCTAGCATAATGCACTACATGTTACTTACATTATATTGCTACACGTATCATATATATATAGAACGAATTTTTCATCTACACACTAGCAACCCCCAAAATTTAAACTATAGATTCTTCACATCTTATTCTTCATTCTGAATGGTGGAGATTTTAATTGAAGGTCTTCATAGGGAGAAATTGGCTTCGATAGAAGCTCTGTTTTTGGGTATATTTCATCTTCTTACTTCTCATTTATGAGCTTTGGTGCTTTGATATTTTGGTTGATTAAATGCACATTTTTGTGCTTTGTTTGATACTCTCTTGTACCTCATTTGATTATAGTGGAACTATTTCATTGGTCTGGACGACCCGTGGTTTTTACCTCTCACATTGAGGGGATTTTTCACGTTAAAATCTCGGTGTGTTCTTGTTATTGCTTTACTTGCTATATTTGCTTGTTCATAGTTGCTGCCATATTGTGTTGTGAGTGCTTTCATATTGTTCTTGTGTTGGATATTTGTGTTGTTTCCACTGCTAGGCTCTTTCATACTGGTATTAGAGCTTGTTGGTATTTTTCTGGGCTTGTGATTCTGTAAACAATGGAAGCTAATACTAATACTAGTAGGATGATCACTCTTAATGGTCCTAATTATGATTTGTGGAAGTCAAAGATGGAAGATTTGCTTTATGTTAAGGATTTTCATCAACCAATTTTTGGTATAGAGAAGCCTAATGATAAATCTGATGATGATTGGACTTTGTTGTATAGACAAGTTTGTGGATATATTAGGCAGTGGGTTGACGATAATGTGTTGAACCATATTATTAGAGAGACACATGCTAGGACCCTTTGGATTAAGCTTGAACAGTTGTATGCTCGAAAAACTGGGAATAACAAGATGTTTTTTATCAAGCAGTTGTTGGCTTTGAAGTATACAGATGGGACATCAATGATAAATCACTTGAATAACTTCCAAGAAATAATGAATCAGTTATCTTCCATGGGTATCAAGTTTGATGAAGAGGTTCAAGGATTGTTACTTCTTGGCTTCTTACCAGACTCGTGAGAAATTCTCAGAATGTCATTGTCCAATTCTGCTCCTGATGGTGTAATCTCTATGGATATTGGCAAGAGCAGTGTTTTGAATGAAGAAATGAGAAGAAAGTCACAAGGTACATCAACTACACATTCAGATGTTCTTGTTTCTGAGTCTAGGGGGAGAAACAAAAGTCGATGTTCTAAAAGTAGAGATCAAAGCAGAAGCAAGTCTCGAGAAAAGTATAAGAATATTGAGTGTCATCATTGTGGTCAAAAGGGACATGTGAAGAAATTTTGTTGGCAGCTAAAGAAGGAGAAAGCCAAGGCAAGTAAAGACAAGAGCACAAATAAAGATGATGGTAGCAATGAAGACAAGGTTAATGTAACTCATGATGATTTTCTTCTTGTTGAGGAGTTTGAATCTATTAACCTTGTTGATAATGGCACTAGTTAGGTGATTGATAGTGGTGCTTCTATTCATGTTACATCTAAGAGGGATTTGTTTACATCTTATACTCCTGGTGATTTTAGTGATGTGAAAATGGCTCATCAAGGTGTTGCAAAATGTGCTGGTGTTGGGCAGGTTTGCTTAGAAACCTCCAACGATACCAAGTTGACTTTGAAGCGTGTGAAGCATGTTCCAGATATTCGGTTGAACTTACTTTCGGTTGGTAAGTTGTGTGATGAAGACTTGGATAGCTCATTTTCTCATGATAGCTGGAAGCTCACCAAGGGTTCCATGGTTGTTGCTAGAGGTACTCGACATTCTACTTTTTATTTAACTCAAGCAAAGATTGTGAAAGATGTTGTTAATGCTGCTGAGTTTGTTGATGAAACTGATTTATGGCATAAGAGATTATGTCATATGAGTGAGAAGGGCATGAATATGTTATCCAAGAGGAATTTTTTATCTGGTTGTAAGGTTTCTTTGCAAAAGTGCAACCATTGCTTTGCTGGGAAATAAAACAGGGTTTCTTTCAAAAGCCATCCACCTTCAAGGAAGCCGAAGATACTTGACTTGGTGCATTCTGATGTATGTGGGCCGATGAAGACAAGAACACTTGGAGGGTCTATCTATTTTGTAACATTTATTGATGACTATTCTAGAAAATTATGGGTTTACACTTTGAAGACCAAAGATCAAGTTTTGAATGTGTTCAAGCAATTTCAAGCTTCTGTTGAAAGAGAAAATGGGAAGAAGTTGAAATGCATTCGTACTGACAATGGTGGTGAGTACTCAGGTCCATTTTATGCTTATTGTAAAGAGCATGGTATAATACATTAGAAGACTCCTCCGAAGACTCCTCAGTTGAATGGCTTGGCTGAAAGGATGAATAGAACATTGGTTGAAAGAGTTAGGTGCTTATTGTCACAGTCTGAATTGGCAAAATCCTTTTGGGGTGAAGCTTTGAGCACTGTTGTTCATGTCTTGAATCAGACACCATGTGTTCCCTTGCAATTTGAAGTGCCAGAGAAGGTATAGTCAGGTAAAGATGCTTCTTATAATCATTTAAGAGTCTTTGGATGTAAAGCTTTTGTTCATATTCCCAAAGATGAGAGATCCAAACTTGATGTAAAGACTAGGCAGTGTATTTTTATTGGCTAAGACATGGATGAGTTTGGTTACAGGTTTTATGATCCTGTTAGCAAGAAGGTGATTCGGAGTAGAAATTTTGTCTTTGTTGAAGATCAAACATTAAAGGATGTTGATAATACGGAGAAGCCAATGGTTCAGCCTAGTGATGATTTTTATGACTTGGATATTACTCCCTCTATGCCTATGGTAGAAGATGGTAGAGTTGAAGTTCAAAATAATGAGCATGATACAAGTGCAGGAGAAGATGGAACAGTTGATCCGATACTTGATGAAGTTGGTGATGATGATCAAGATGAAGAACCAGCTTTGAAAATTCTTGCAAATGCACTCAAAAGGTCTACAAGAGAGAGGAAGCCTCCGTCAAGGTATTCTCCACATGAGTTTGTTTTGTTGACTGATGAGGGAGAACCTGAATGCTTTGGAGAGGCTGCTGAAGATAAAAGCAAAGCTCAATGGTTTGAAGCTATGCAAGAAGAAATAAAGTCCTTACTTGAGAATGATACCTATGAGTTAGTGAACCTACCGAAGGGTATACAAGTTTTGAAGAACAAATGGGTATTTAGAATCAAGAATGAAGAACACAATTCTAAGCCTCGATATAAGGCTAGATTGGTTGTTAGAGGCTTTAGCCAGAGAAAAGGTGTTGATTATGAGGAGATCTTTTCTCCTGTTGTGAGGATGTCATCCATTCGTGCTGTGCTTGGATTAGCAGCTTCTCTTGATTTGAAGATTGAACAAATGGATGTGAAAACAGATTTTCTTCATGGTGATTTAGATAAGGAGATCTACATGGAGCAACCAGAAGGCTTTGTTGTTAAAGGAAAGGAAGATTTTGTGTGCAAGCTTAAGAAGAGTCTTTATGGGTTGAAGCAAGTTCCAAGACAGTGGTACAAGAAGTTTGAATCTGTTATGGGAGAGCATGGTTACCGTAAGACAACTTCAGATCATTGTGTATTTGTGCAAAAATTTTCTGATGATGATTTTATCATTCTTTTACTTTATGTGGATGATATTTTGATTGTGAGCAAGAATGCTTTGAGGATTAATGAGTTGAAGAAACAGTTGAGCAATTTCTTTGCTATGAAGGACTTGGGTCCTGCCAAACAGATTTTGGGCATGACTATTACTCGTTATAGAGATTCTAAGAAGCTTTATTTGTCACAGGAGAAGTACATAAAGAAAGTGCTTTAAAAGTTTGGCATGAATGATGCCAAATGTGTTACTAGTTCTTTTGCTCCTAATTTTAAGTTGAGCACCAAGCAGTGTCCAACCACTGATGAAGAGAAACAAGTAATGGATGAAATTCCTTATACCTCAGCTGTTTGAAGCTTGATGTATGCTATGGTGTGTACTAGACCAGACATAGCTCATGCGGTTGGTACTGTGAGTCATTTTCTCTCTAATCCAGATAAAGAACATTGGAATGTTGTTAAATAGATTATGAGATATCTCAAAGGTACAACTAACTTGAGTTTGAGTTTTGGTGGTGAGAAACATTTGCTAGTTGGCTTTACTGATGCAGACATGACAGAAGATATTGATTCTCGAAAGTCTACTTCAGGTTATCTGCTCAAGTTTGCAGGGAGAGCAATTTCATGGTAGTCAAGACTACAGAAGTGTGTTGCACTTTCTACCACAGAGGCAGAGTTTATTGCAGCAACTGAAGCATGTAAAGAATTATTATGGATGAAGAAGTTTCTTACAACACTTGGTTTCAAGCAAGACCGTTATGTGTTGTTGTGTGATAGTCAAAGTGCTATTCATCTTGCCAAGAATTCTACTTTTCATGCAAGATCTAAACATATTGATGTTAGGTATCACTGGATACGGGATGTGTTAGATTTCAAGTTGTTGGAACTTGAGAAAGTTCACACTGATGACGTTGGTGCTGATATGATGACAAAAGCATTGTCAAGAGATAAGTTTGAAACATGTTGTTTGATCGCCGAAATGGCGAGAGCCTCCACCTAGTCGAGAAGGGGGGATTTGTTGGGATTTTTCTCTCATTTGTGAGGCCCAAACCCAATATTTTAAGGGTGTCACTTTGCACCCATTGTGCCACAATCCTAATCAGATTTTTTGGGTTCTTTTGAGAGTAAGAGAGTGTAGCCACAAAGTGAGAGAGAAGAGGAAAAACAGAATTCCCGTTTTTATGCACAGTAGTAAATTTCAAATCAAAGTTTCTCATTCGTTCACCGTTGGATCAGCTTGAAATTTAAACTTCATGTTTCCATCATTTTGTTCTTTATTCTGGTCGGTGGAGATGTTGATTTAACATTTTCAGTGGGAGAAATTGGCTTCGCAAAGAGAGAAATTACGTTTCCCGTTTTTACACAGCATTAATCTTTGAATAGCAGTTTCTCATTGTTTCACCGTTGAATCAACGTGAAATTTAAACTGTAGATTCTTCACATCTTATTCTTTATTCTGAACGGTGGAGATTTTAATTGAAGGTCTTTAGAGGAAGAAATTGGCTTCGACAGCAGCTCTATTTTTGGGTATATTTCATCTTCTTGCTTCTCATTTATGAGCTTTGGTGCTTTGATATTTTGGCTGGTTATATGTACGTTTTTGTGCTTTATTTGAGACTCTCTTGTACCTCATTTGATTATAGTGGAACTATTTCATTGGTTTGGACGACCCGTGGTTTTTACCTCTCACATTAAGGGGGTTTTCCATGTTAAAATCTCGATGTGTTCTTATTATTGCTTTACTTGCTATATTTGTTTGTTCATAGTTGCTGCCATATTGTGTTGTGAGTGCTTCCATATTATTCTTGTGTTGGATATTTGTGTTGTTTCTGATGCTAGGCTCTTTCAATCTCGAGGTAAGAATCAATTTGCAGACGCTCTAACAATCTTAGCTATGATGACTAAATTAGAAGCCCATCCTAATGTCATACCAATCCAAATAAAAACACAAGAACTTTCACTATGAAAATATGTCGAATAGGAAATAGATGGTAACCCATGGTACTGTGATATCAAGCAATACATCAAAGAAAGAAAATACCTGTCAAGGATAAATGAATCGAGTAAAAAGACCGTTTGATGACTGGCAATGGATTTTTTTTTTTTTTAGTGGAAAAATTCTCTATAAGAGAAATTTTGATGACACACTTTTCAGATGTGTAGATGCTGACGAAGTCATTATCATTATAACTAAAGTCCATGAAGGTAGTTGTGAAACCCATGCCAATCGTCATATGATGGCAGTCAAGGGTGTCAAAAATTTTCAGGAGGCGAGGATTCCACGAGGACCACCCTGAATGGGGCCTCAATGGTGGGGAATTTTTTCCGTGGGGTTGGGAATGGGAGCAAAATTCCCCCGAGACAGGCGTGGGGACCTGAGCGGAGATCCCTACCCCATCCCCGATAATTCTCCGAATTTTTGAATTTACTTAATAACCCTTACTTTATTTCTAATATAGGGGTTTTTTTAATAATTTCACTCATTGAAAAATCCTAACCCTATTGTTCAATATTTTATTTTATGGACTATGATTTGCTATGTTATATTTCTGGACTTATAATCTTGGATAAGATATGTTTGTGTGTTTGTAATAATATTTTGTAGTTTGTTTTTTGGTTTTTTTGATATCTTTTATTATAATTTCCATATGAATATTAAATATAGGGAGATGGGGAATGGGGCCCCGCGAAAAATGCGGGGAATGCGAAAAACGGGGATGGGGACAATTATTCTCCCATGGCGAAAAATGAAGCAAGAACGGAGATTAATTCTGGGGGCGGGAACGGGGAACAAGGAGGCATCCCCCGCCCCGCCCCACCCCATTGACATCCTTAAATGGCACAAATGATTTTAATAAGTGGTTATTATTGGTCCACCATAGAAGCTGATTGCATTGCTTACATTATTCGAAAATGTCACAAATGTGAGATGCATGCTGATAGAATTAATGGTCCTCCATTCCCATTGCATAACATGATATCAAAATGGTCTTTCTCAAATGTGGGGCATCCATATTATCCAATCAACCCTAAAGCTTCAAATGGTTGATTTATCCTATTTGCAATTGATTAATTCACCAAATGGATTGAAGCGACACATTTGCTAGTTTCACTCAGAAAGTATTCATCAAGTTCATGAAAAAGATCTCATTTGTAGATATGAGATACCAAAAAGGATCATTATTGATACTACTCCAAATCTCAATGACAATGAAGTTCATAGATTTTTGGAATAATTTAATATCTAACGTCTTAATTCAACTCCTTATGAGCAACAAATGAATGGTGCAGTTAAGATAGAATGATTTATTTCTTTTAAGGGACTCCAATCAAGATGTTTAAAACGTTTTTTTTAAATATTTTTTAATAATTAAAATTTAACGCATATAATCGATTAGATTGTGTTATTTTTGTCAAAATTAGATTAGACAAATTAATTTGACCGAAAAATGGTAAATGTTTTGGCCATTTCTTTCAAATCATTAAATTCATATCATATCCAATTAGCTCTGATTTTCTTTATTTATCGTCAGGTCCTCAAATATAAACAAATTATTCATTTTTACAAATAAGCAACGAATAAAGAGGGATAGGTATGAAACTATGAATACAATATTTTGTTTGATTCAACTATAATATTAAAAAAAAACCATTAGACTTGTCAACCTTCAATTTTTGTTTATTATATTTTATGCAACAAATCTTTTGGTTCTATCAATATAAAAAGGAAAAAAAAAAAAAAAACTGATCATTAGCTTAGTCAAGTACTCTTTAAGATAAAAAACAAACATAAACTACCATTTATATCTATAAATTTTATAAATGTTAATGAAAGTATCCATTAAACAAAAAAAATTATTATAGTATACATAAAAGATGAATTCTATGTGACAATAGTACTCAAATCATAATTTTTTATTGACATTTTAATAAAATTCCTAAATTATCCTTTTTATCATCTTTCCAAAATTTTAAATTTTTACAACCTTCATTCTTCTTTTTCTTCGATCACCATCAGCCACCAAAAGGCAAAAAATAAAAAAATAAAAAATAAAAAATAAAAAAATGAATCCCAAGTCAATTCAATTGCAACAATTGAAACTGGCCGCTGTGTTAGGCGCCGATCTATTCCCATTCCCATTCGAGACCCTGATCTTGCACCTGATGTCTTCCTCCACCGAGCAGCGTTCTCACGCCAAGTTGCTCTTCAATCTTTGCAAATAGACCGATCTTGACATTCTTTCCTTAAAATTCACACACCTCCTTTCCACCTCCCCTCACCAGGAGACTCGAGTCATGTCCGCCATCTTCTTCTACAAGCAGCTCACTTTCGACGATTCATACCTCTAGCCACATTTCTCCCCTCACATTTAGTCTTCCCTAAAAATTTGATTTTTTCTTTTTATTCTTTTCCCATTTGAAGCAACTCATGATCTCTGAAAAATAGAGAAAATGAAAAATTGATTCCCTAAAAGAGGAGGATATAGTTCAGGGTCTTTTTTGTGAAAGTCATCAAACATTTGCTTATAATAAGGGGTACCAAAATCGTAGACAATTGGTTCTCTGAGAGAGGGATCAAAGAGTTCAATGTGCGCACCTGTGCAGTAAGAAGAGACGTCGAACCCCTGTCTCTTTAGCAGGAAGTGCGCTTCCATGCTCCTATTCTGGTTCGATGAACACACCATGGCGTACCGATATGTCGTTATTCTAAGAAAAAATATTGAATTAAGAGTGCACAACAATGGAACTCAATAATTTTTCACTGTTAAGACGAAAGAGAAGAACATGATTCTTGAGTGTTGCGTATTACCAATTGAGAGAGAGTGAGGATGGTGGTGGTGGTGATGGTGAGTAGTGGCAGTAGAGAGGGAGAGGGAAGACAGTGATAATCGGGGAAAGTACTGGTGGTGGAAGGATTGTGAAAGTTTGGAATTTGAAAAAGAAGATAAAGATAAAAGGTGGGGTAATTTGAAAAAATTCAAACAATGGGTAGCATTTCAGGTTCATTAAAAGAATTAGAGAAAGTATAGGGAGCCAATGGCCTAAGCGTACAATGTGTACAATGGAGGTTTAGGAAATATTAGAGATATGATCATTAGTGTTACATTGTCCTGTCAGGTTATGCTTTTGGGATGAGTGGTTTCATGACATGGTATTAGAGTTCTAGATCCGAAAGGTCAAGAGTTCGATCCTTGGTGAACTCCAAAATCAGCTTAAGCTTTTGGGATGAGTGATTTTAGGACATGAGATGTTTATTATCCTGGTATCCGGATGGTTATTTTGGATAATATAGGTGATGTTCATTTTATTCATAGACCAAAGATTTAACCCATTGTACACATTGTACGATTAGGCCAGATGTTCATTTTATTCATAGACCAAAGATTTAGCCAATTATACACATTATACGATTAGGCCATTGACTCCCTAGCATTACTGAAAGAATTATATCTAATTAATTAAAAATTTAATTTTTAAAATTAAAACTAACTTTTTTTTTTTACTTATTGTTTATATTTTTCAAAAAAAAAA
>NC_029787.2:29440995-29468537 GCF_000816755.2 Arachis ipaensis | reverse complement strand
TAAATTATTCTTTGTACTCATAAAAGATACAAATGCTAAGGTAAATGATAATTGTAACCATAAAAAGTGTATCAAAAGTACCCGATGTTGGTTATGCAATTTGTCCGTTAAGGTACTTTTGGCACACAAAATTCATCTTCCGTAATTACAATTGTCGTTTTATTCTTATATAGGTATATTTGTCAGCGTCTATATCTTTCATAGTATAAATAGTAATTTATTCAAAATTGAATTATTTTTTAAGGCAAAAAGAAAACCCTATTGCGTGCATTGCAGTCGACCCCTGACAATGGCCAACAGTAATCTCCCTCGAAGAATCATCAAGGTTCGTATCCATTTTCTTGTTCCCTAACCCCAATTTTAATTCCTCTGATTCAGAAAGCAAACCAAAGAAACTCGAAAACCTCATTCTTCCATATGGCTCAATTCCAAAATTGCCCTTTTTCCACTACGATAAAAGGGGAAACCGAAGGATGTTAGGCTTTTATTCGTTTCTTTATCTTCAAAATCTTGGATTTTTCTCTTAAAGAATTCCATTTGTTCAACGTGCTGATCACTGCTATTTTCTTTCACTGGTTTGATATGAGCAGGAAACGCAGCGTTTGCTCAGTGAGCCAGGTAGTTTTTAGGTTTTTATACTTTGTTACTCTTTGTTTATGTATTTAATTTTATATTCTTAGTTGAGTTAGTTGCTTGTTTATGTTTTCTTAAGTGTATATATCTAGAAACTAGCATCTTTTAACATGTTCCTTGGAAGTTGTTACCTCGCTGATCTAATAACAATAATAATAATAATTATAATGCACGGATTTTACCTGATATTATGATATGTTAATGCAGCACCGGGAATTAGTGCTTCCCCTTCGGAAGATAATATGCGATATTTCAATGTCATGATCCTCGGGCCGACCCAGTCACCGTACGAAGGTAGCAATGAGCTCACTCATTTTCCTTTGTTTGGTATTTTCGGTAGTACATGGAGAGTTGCTGTAAGCAATTACGCTTTGCTTTAATGTGTGGGAATGATTTTGTTATATATTTTTATGTGCCTGTTATTGACTCATTTTGTTGCTACTTATTGAAAGTTTGAAACTCTGTGCTGGTTCACAGTCCCTCTATAGAGAGTTGGGGGTAGGTTTTGACTTTTCCTTTGTCTTTTGGTGCTGTGTTTTAGTCCTTTTTATTTTTCTGAAGTAGTTAACGTTTTATGAATATGAAGAAAAATTGCAACATGGAGTTGGCAAATGCAAAGGGGCATGTGTCCTTAATTGGCTAGGCGAGACCAAGAACTCCTATTTGTAGTAGAGACTCTCTGGTAGAACATTACTGGTTAGGTAGTTGGAGTATATCTTAGGAAGTTAATACCTATAGGAATGAAAAAGGGGATCCTCTGGATTGAGTAAGAAAAGGTTGGTAGAGTTGATAAGTTTCTTGATTATGTTCTCTATGAACCATTAATAAATAAGCACTTTCTCTCTGATATTCAATAGTTACCTTTCTTCAATCTGAACCATTTCCATCTCTCTGGCATTTACAAGCCTGGTGTTTTTGGGATGGGCTCTCCTCTGTCGCAAATTCTTACTATTCTACACTTGTGGTGATTTTGCTAGGGTGGAACCCTTACAAGTCTATCTTTTGAATTCGTGAGCAGAGGTTTAAGCACAACCATTACAGAATAAGGAGTTCCCTTTATATACTTGCATATCTTTATTGTTAGATTTCTTCTGCTGGTTATCTAGTTAACCTCGAGCTTTTAGGGTACTATCACTTGTATTCTGCTCATTCATTTCATAATATTGTGCTTACTATTTTTATAAGATTTTGAAATTACCTCCCAAAACAGTATAAAAAATTGTGGTTTATCCTTTTTATGTTCATTCATATTCGTAACATTGGAGTCAACTCTTCAATCTGTAGTCAGTGTTACATGCAAATGCTCTCTTAGATCATATTTTGATTCCTCCTTTATAGAATCATGTTTGGAAGTGGAATGCGATATATATTTTTGTTATATAATTTTCATGTCATTCATGGGTTTAATTCCTCTTGTCTATTTTCTCTTGAAATGTGTGGATACCTGACTTGTTTTTTACCAATATGCATGCCTTTTTGCTTGTATTACTAGGTGGAGTCTTCAAATTAGAGCTATTTTTGCCAGAAGAATATCCAATGGCTGCTCCAAAGGTTAATTTACTTTTATTCTCTTCTATTGCACTACCAAAAGTATTACCACTGTTATTTTCATTAACTCTTACTCTACTTTTCTAGGTTGGGTGATATACCCATGTCCTCAATCGAACATCCTTCTGGTCCACTTATTTTTCTTAATGCCTTCCCTTTCTGAAACTCACATACTAAGAACTTGGAAATTGCATTGTTTAAACTGTTGAATAGAATATCCTCCTTACATTTTATCTGTGTTAACCTGCACTGTTGTGTATTTTACCTTTTATTTTTCTTGAATATTGATGTGAAATTTTTGTTTATATTAGATTATTATCAATTCCAGGATTCCATCAATGAAAAAACTGAAAATACTTGTAATTTTTCTAAAGAAAAAATATTTTATATACTATCTTAATATGTTGATTGGGTATTGAACGAAACTAATTGATGTAGAAATTGAATATAGGATACAAAATTGATATAAATCGAGCGAATGGTGGACTTTTGAGTAATATGCATAGTGTCAGAAAGCATGGGTTATCTTCAAACTGAAGACAGTTCTATGAATGTTATATAACTGGTTCTAAAGAGAGCAAGTGGAATTGAAATGCCCTTGCATTGAGTGAAGTAAATTTTGCAGTGTTTGTTTTGCAAATATTACGCGTGGTTTACAATTGACAAATGGTAAATTGTATAGTTTACTTGTAATATCACTGAAAGATTTTACCTTCAGGTTGACCATTATATACATCTCTACAAATTGGTTTGAAATCTATTATTAACTTCATTTTTGGATGAGAACTGTGGATACTTATTTTCAAAAACCAAATCTATCTTAAAGCAAAATTACAGGATATTTTGTTTTCTGTGGCTTCAGAGTCTGAAGTCGTTCAGAGTCTGAAGTCACCACTAGATTTCTTTAGGACATAGAACTAGGGTACTGATTAGCATTTTCAGGATACTCGAATTTCACGGTTTACTGAAAGGGTGTAGTCGGTGTGCCACTTACAGCTCTTCCGTGCAAGTGATTGGGTTTTTTCTTTTAATTGTTAAATAATGCTCTCCTGACTTTGTCTACCATCCTTTCTGTCTTAATCCTTTTCTCTCTTCAATCTTTTCAAAGTTCTTTTTCTTATGAATCCATATTAAAATCCTACTTTTTAGTTTTTACTAGGATAAATGGCATTTTGATGTTTCTTCAATTGTTCCTATGCATTGCTTTTTACAGGTTAGGTTTCTGACGAAAATATATCACCCAAACATTGACAAGGTGCATTTTTCTTGCCCTACATTATTAATTAATTCTTCAATAGATAATTCTCTCACACTGCTGCATGTTTAATTATTTTATCCTGAAAAAACCCGCGTTTAAATCAGCTTGGCAGGATATGTCTTGATATTCTTAAAGATAAGTGGAGTCCTGCCCTTCAGATACGCACCGTTCTTTTGAGGTATATGTATGTTCGGCTTCTGGATTTCCTTATTCTCTTCGCATATCTTTTTATTTCATGAAGCAACTGGTTACTGTCTTGCCTTTGATGTTGAGTTTGCAAAAAAAAAACTCTGATGATACATATTAAGATGAATACAGATTTCCATGTATGCCAGTTTGCAAATCTATGAAAAATACTTTCTTTTTCCCCCTTTTTTTTAGTTACTCTGCTGGTATTGAAGAACTCTGCATTTTGTTTGGAAAAACTTCGCTTACAGAAAGAGTAATCTGTGTTCTTTTTCTTCATTTTATGTCTTACTGAATATGTATGAATCATACTTTCATCCCCATTTAATTTATAGAGCACCAAATAATGAAGAAAATGTCCTGGGGCAAGTCAAAGGGAACTATTTAACTAAGATGCTCTTTTCACAGTGACTATTATATATTCTGATAATATGAATTCATTGGCACAACTAGTATTCAGGCTCTTTTGAGTGCACCAAACCCGGACGATCCACTTTCTGAGAATATTGCAAAGCACTGGAAATCAAATGAGGCCGAGGCTGTTGAAACAGGTAGGCGTATCTGCATTTATAATTTGTATATTGGAAATTAGTTGATATTGATATCCGCCAGCAATGCAATACAATATTCATATTCTCTTTGGAATGTGTCGTTTGTTAACCTGCAGCAAAGGAATGGACTCGATTATATGCAAGCGGTGCCTGATGATTGGGTTCAAACTTACGGCTTCAAACGTTCAAGTGTATAATATGAACTGTCAGTTTTAAATGGAAAATATGGTCAAATTGTTGTCTAACTTGTGAGTTTATATTCCAAATAGCCTCCAGTTTCCTCTTAATTTCCGTATCTTGGAAGTCAGAATTCTTATGTGCTTTACGTTGATCTGTCTTTAAAATTAGCGCATCCTTCATTGAGCTCTATACGTAGTTACGTACTATTTTACAATAGCTAAAATTTTTGTATAGGTTTATGTGTTCTCTTCGTTTTATTTGTTTGGTTATGAAATCTATGATCGCCAAAAGTGTACATTGGTAGTCACGGCACATTTCTAACACTTGCAGCTAACGAATTTTAGGGTGAGCTTTGTGTGTTATGAATATTTTTAGGGCTTGGGATTGACTAAGTCTTGAAGAATTAACTTGACTCCATTTTACGCTCAAAGTCCTGTCTTTTTCTTTTCTTTTCCTCCAAGTTCCAACTCCCAACCCTGAAACATATCATATAATTTGTAGTCAATCAATAGAGTTTCAAAGTATGTTATCTCTTCATTATTTTTCACATGGATTTCGCTGTTATGCTTTTAGGATGTTAATACTAGTAGAAAATTTTATTGTTCAGACTCGTTTATGACGAATATCTGGAGTAAAACTGAAAGCAATATAACTATAATCGAAAAAGTAATTTTTTCTTAATACTTTGGATGCATAAGAATATAAAATTAAATAAGAATGAACTCGAATTTTCATTTTCAAAATCAAGACAACAGAAATTAAAAAATTGAAAGTTTAAAAGTTAAAAGATGATTCAATAATTTTAATATTTAATATTACTTAAATTTATAAGTGTAAAAAAAAACACACACACACATACATATAGGAATTTGAGAAGCATGCAACAACAATAAAGCAACAAAAGGAAATAAGAAAATCAAATCCAAGGTTATGAAGAGTTTACAATATAGAACTTAATGTAATTCTATTACTCCAGTAGTATTCCTTATTATTTATGAAAAGTTTATTAAAATTTTTAATGCTCAATTCACCTCTCTCTGTCTCTTGAGTTTATTGTGTTGACTGACTAACAACAATCATTTCTGATTTGCTTATTATCATCATTATCATCATCAACGCGGATTAAGATTGACTTTTTCTAGTTATTTAATAACGACTCGCATAAACTTTGATGTCACCTATATTTGTGGTTTGACCACCTAAATTATCCAAACAATGAAATTCGCTACCTAATTAAGAGGCCATGCTTCTCGTAATTATATACCAAAAGTCCAAAACCAAATTAGAAGGAATGCAACATTCATCTGCTTACGAAGAAATGAATTTGTTAAGAATCATCAAATGCATGACCTCCAACTCCACGTTATTGGTGTGTTCACATAAAATAATGTTTATAACAAGAAAATGATAAATAGAAGAAAAGAAAAGATAGAACACCACATAAAGATTGTGAATTATCAAGGCGAGTAAATGTAAACATGAAATAGCTTCATCCATTGAGTACACAATGGTCACACAATATATATACATGTAATTTCTTTAATTTGATGAGTGCAATTTGTTGAAATCAGAAAATGGTTTTGCCCATATTTTTCTCAACCTTACTCATAGGAGGACTACTAGCCTCTAAACTCATTTGGCAATGGTTCATACAAAAAATTTTATCTTTGCATAATAAGCACCCCAAACTCCCTCCTGGCCCACCAAGGTTGCCAATCGTTGGCAATCTTCTCCAATTAGGGCAACTTCCACATAGAGATTTAGCATCTTTATGCGATAAATATGGACCCTTAGTTTATCTTAAATTGGGTAACATTGATGCAATTACTACTAATGATCCTGATATCATACGCGAAATACTTGTTCGCCAAGATGATGTTTTTGCCTCTCGTCCACACACTCTTGCCGCTGTTCATTTAGCCTATGGGTGTGGGGACGTTGCATTGGCCCCTTTAGGCCCACATTGGAAGCGAATGAGAAGAATTTGCATGGAACATTTGTTAACCACAAAGAGACTTGAATCCTTCTCAAAACATCGTCAAGATGAAGCTAACCACCTTGTTAAGGATGTTTGGGCTAAAGCCCAAACCGGAAAGCCCATTAACTTGAGAGAAGTGTTGGGTGCATTTTCAATGAACAATGTCACTAGAATGTTGCTAGGAAAGCAATATTTTGGATCTAAATCAGCAGGCCCACAAGAGGCTATGGATTTCATGCACATAACCCATGAATTGTTTTGGTTATTGGGTGTCATATACTTGGGTGACTACTTGCCAATTTGGAGGTGGGTGGATCCTTATCAATGTGAAAGGAAAATGAAGGAAGTGGAAAAGAAAGTGGATGATTTTCACACCAAAATTATTGAAGAACATAGAAAAGCAAGAATTGAGAAGAAGAAGAAGAATAATAATATGGGAATAGAAGATGATGAAGAAATGGATTTTGTGGATATTTTACTATCACTGCCAGGCGAAGATGGAAAAGCGTGTTTGGATGATACAGAAATCAAAGCTTTGATTCAGGTATTTGCATTTCATTAGGCCGTTAAATGATATTTCTGTTGCTTAACGTTTTATTTTATTCATTTAATATTTTTTTTTTAATTCCAATGAGGCGCTGAATAAACAAAAACACTCTTACTCTTTCTAACCTCTAGACGGATAATGTAATAATGGTAATCAAATAATTTTTCATTAGTATTTTTTTTTTTCTAAAGTTATGAGTAAAACTCAAATATGTGATTTATAAATAAGTATGAAAAGATTATGTTATTTGAGATATATTTTTTATTAGTAAATCATGTTTTACAAATATTCACCTGACCCAATCGTCAATACTCAATAGTTATAGGTCACATCTTTTAAAAATAACTTAATATGAAATCGCTGTTTAAAGCTAACATAAACTAACATTTCCATTATCAATATTTTAATTATATTCATTTGAAAAATAAACTCTCATTCTATCTATAAAAATTTAAAACACTAACAAATTTAGATAGTCTTTGTATAAAAAAAAATATTTCAATATTATTTTCAACAAGTAAATTTGTCAATATTTTAAATATTTATATATAAACATAATAAGGTACTCAATTTGATAAAGATAAAATTAATTTCATTTATTCATAGACATATTTGTCAATATCCTAAAAATTTATAGATTTGTTAATGAGTTATAATTCAAATGGTATAGTCTCTTCATACTCACCAATAGTAAATTCGAGTGTTCCTATTTTCGGTAAAAAAAAAATTATAGGTTTGCGTTATTATTATAATTTATTTATTGTTTAAATAATGATTGTCATTTTTAAGGATATGATAGCTGCAGCAACAGATACTTCGGCGGTGACGAATGAATGGGCAATGGCTGAGGTAATCAAACATACCCATGTCCTTCGTAAAATTCAAGAAGAGCTTGATATAGTAGTGGGTCCCAATAGAATGGTGATGGAATCTGATTTAGTCCACCTTAATTACCTGCGATGCGTTGTACGTGAAACATTTCGGATGCACCCAGCAGGGCCTTTCCTCATTCCACATGAATCTCTTCGTGACACCACCATCAACGGCTTTGATATACCTGCAAAGACACGTGTCTTCATCAACACCCATGGTTTGGGGCGTAACACTAAGATTTGGGACACTGTGGAGGAGTTTAGGCCCGAAAGGCACTTGCTAGTTGACGGGAGTAGGGTTGAGATTAGCCATGGAGTAGATTTCAAAATACTACCCTTTAGTGCTGGAAAAAGGAAATGTCCCGGTGCACCACTTGGAGTCACCTTGGTTTTAATGGCTTTGGCTCGACTTTTTCATTGCTTCGATTGGGCTCCGCCACGTGGCTTAAATCCTCAAGATATTGATACAAGGGAAGTCTATGGAATGACCATGCCTAAGGTTGAGCCCTTGATTGCTTTTGCTAGTCCACGGTTACCAAAACATTTGTATGATTAACTAAAATGTATTTTCACTTTAAATTCATGAATAAAGTATATATGTTTTGTTAAATGTCTACTCGATCAAAATATAGTAAGGGAAGAGTTTCAGGTGTACTGGGAATATCGGTATTTCAGTTGTTTTAACCGTTGATCTTAATTATGAAAAATATATATAATATATATTAATTGAAATCAACAGTTAAAACCACTGGAACACTGTTATTTTCCAGTACACTTAAAATTTTTCTTATAGTATAACGTATAGAGTTATATTATGTTCAGAGCCCATGATATTAAAGTAGATTTTATAAAATCTAATCGATTCATGTTTCGATGTGGTAGTAAAAAGAAATTACATATTTAATGTTAATATTGTTGTTGAAGAGATAGGAGATGATTGTTACGTATACAATTGTAACGAAACTTAGACTTTTAATTTGAAGTTATAAGCATTTGCATAACTAAAAGTACGAGGAAGAAAAAACTTTTGATAAACGACGAATTTAAATATGAAGTGTGAGAGTAAAAGGATAGGAGGTCTAACTTTTGATAAACTTTTTTTTTAAGTGATTAATCATAAAAATTGTGGGAGTTTTTGAGCATTAGAAAAGAATCAAGTGAGATAAATAAGATGAGAAGATATCACATTCAATTCAAAATTTTAAAGTAATAAATTAATAGATCTCTCATTTTATAAACTTTTCACTTTTTTTTATTTTCTTTGATTTGGGACTAACTTTAGCATTCATCACATTTGCAACATTAATAAAAAGAGTTATTCTCCACATATAAGTATTTTCCCATACAAGTCATTTATATTCACACACTTTCACGCTGTATCTCTTCTTCTTCTTTCTCCATGCCTCTTCTTCGTAATTTTTCTCTCTCATTATCGTCGTCATCAATACCAGTTATACCACCTCTTTCTCCTCCTCCTCTTTCTTGGAATTTTTTCTCCTCTTTTCTTTTTCTTTCTTATCCATGATCAGTTATCTCATTGTTGAAGATAATAAATAATATAAGTTCAGAGTGTCAATTAAACCATGACGAAATTGATTATTGTTTTGAATCCAATCAAGTGGTTAAGGTGTAGTTCAATTCAGAAGAAAAATATAGCATTAGAAAAATATAGTATTAGAGGAAACATTTTTCTGCAGCAAATTTGGGTATACCACGAAAATATTTGGGTGTAACACGAAGATATTTGGGTGTATTTTAAGAATTTTTTAGTGTATTTTTATTCTGATAAGTTCTGCATAATTCAAAACTATTCCTCTTTCTCCTCCTCATCTTCTACTACTTCTTTTTTTTTTAATCATCATCACCATCTTTTTTTTCTTTTTTATTTTACCTTCTCAAATTTCTTCTTATTTTACTCTCTTAACAAGAATAAAAACAAAAAAATCAAATAAAGAAGAAGAAGAAACACGATATTTAGGTGTAACACGAAAATATTTGGATGTATTTTAAGAATTTTTAGATGTATTTTTATTCTGATAAGTTTTGCATAATTCAAAACTCTTCTTCTTTCTTTTCTTCATCATTATAGTTTGTTTATTCTTATAACTAGTTGTTTATGATCCCCTTTTGAAGTAAAAAAATATAATAAAAGAGTATTTAAAATCAGTTGCTTTATTCATTGAATTTTTATAGAATAAAATGTTTATTATAAAATAATTTTTTCGTTGAATCACGATTAAACCAATAAACTAATAAACCAGTAACTAGAGTTGGAGTTTGAACTTGATTTTTATTACTCTTTTTCAAATATTGAGAATGCAAGGTTTGGGGATCACGTGATAAAACGCTTCGTTGAAGCGCATTTCCTTTCCTGAGTGGATCTGCACTGCACAGCTTGCTCGAAGAAGAAGATGCAGTGGTACTTTGTCGCTGTGCTCCTCACCGTTCTGACCAGTTCTCAGGTTTACCTCCATTCTCCCCAAATCTAAATTTTCTACCATAATCTCATCCCTTTCCCATGCCTCTTACATGTATTCCCCTCAAAGCAGAAAAATAATAACAAAAAATAGAGTAATTTAAAACTTCAATTCACTGATTTTGATTATTTTATATGGCAGGGAATATTGACAACCCTCTCGCAAAGTAACGGAAAGTATAAGTATGATTATGCCACTGTCCCATTTCTTGCTGAGGTTTTCAAGGTCAAAATCACTGTTCCCCTCTTATTTTTTTATCGATTTTAGTTGATGGCAACAAAGCTTTGAGTTTTGTTCACATTGTTTGGTGTTTGTAACAGCTTGCGGTGTCAAGTTTCTTTCTATGGAGGGAATGTAAAAAGTCACCTCTGCCAAAGATGACAACTGAGTGGAGAACAGTGATTTTTTACCCCATTCCTTCAATTATATATCTGATCCACAACAATGTGCAGTTTGCTACCCTCACATATGTTGACACTTCCACCTACCAGATAATGGGCAATCTAAAGATTGTGACCACTGGAATACTATTCAGGTGCTTTCTCTCTCTCAGAATTAGGAGCAGTGTCTGCTTTAAGCTGTTTTTATCTGTCAATTTGTGTATGTATGGTATGATTTGTTTTCTCAATTAGTGTTGATGTCAAGCAGATATTTCTAGGTTGTTCTTAGGGAGGAAGCTTTCGAACTTGCAGTGGATGGCCATCGTGCTGTTGGCTGTTGGGACAACCACAAGCCAGGTGCCAGAAACTCAGTCTTGCAACTCTAGTTTTCTGGTTTAACCGTTTTAAGTTATTTTATCAGAAGATGCTTGAAGTATATTTCACTTGTTTTCGTTTTTATCATTACTTATGGTTAGTATATAAGGAAACTTCATGCTAGTGTTGCTGAGTGGAACTTTTACTGCTTGTTGATTTAGGTTAGGGGCTGTGGAGAGGCTTCATGTGATTCACTATTCTCAGCACCAATACAGGGTTACATGTTAGGAGTTCTGTCAGCTTGTCTCTCAGCTTTAGCTGGAATTTATACTGAGTTCTTGATGAAGAAAAACAATGATAGCTTATACTGGCAGAATATACAGTTGTACACGTAGGTATTTTTTTCTTAAATATGTCATGCCAAATGTGTTCGGTTATTGGTTAACCTGGTTATATCAAAGATATTTATTCCTTATTTTCTCTCCTTTAAAATATTAAATTAATATTGCTATCTTGTTGCTACTGTATTGTGACAAGTATTGAATGCTCTGTTTTTACTTTGATTGTGAATCTTGTTTTCTGTACAATGCATTTGGATTTCCATCAGTGGTGGAATATCCGGTGCATCATCATTCTGTACTACGTTTACTTAATGATTCTGAACTTTCTTTTAGAATTAGGAGGAATGCATTTCTGCACTGTTTTCTCTTATAAGATTATTACTGTCCTTGTTTTCTTCCATGCAACTTATTACACTGGTTAGATATCTTTTAGAACTGCACTTATAGGAACTCCCTAAGCTGTATCCAGGTTTGGTACAATCTTCAATATGGCACGACTTGCTTTGGATGATTTTAGAGGTGGATTTGAAAATGGACCCTGGTGGCAACGTATATTCAATGGATACACTATCACTACTTGGATGGTGGTATTAAATCTAGGGTCTACTGGCCTTTTGGTTTCCTGGTTGATGAAACATGCTGACAATATTGTTAAGGTAAATCCTTCAGTGCTCTTGACTCTTGCAAGTCCCTTTTTTATCATGTATATCTCCACATTGTGAATATGATGCATATCATTTTGTGGATTTTTGTTGAGCCACTGAAAGTAGTAATTAAGTATTGTGTCACAGTATTTGTTGGTTTCTTCATGCAATTTTTCTCCATTTACTCATAGTTGTGTTATCTTCCTTAGGTATATTCTACATCAATGGCAATGCTTCTGACAATGATAATATCAATATTCCTATTCAACTTCAAACCTACATTGCAGGTAAAATTTCTGAACTAAGCATGGCCTGCATTTGATATTGCTTGTTTAATTTATTGCACATAATATTTTGGAGTTTATATACCACGTGGAGATATAATTGTAGGATGCTGCTTCACAGGATAAGCAACCTTTTATCTGGTGCTTTCATTTATAGTCTGGTTTCTATTGAATCTTTTGACGTGCTTTTTGTAATAAGTCTTATCTAAATAACGTATTTCAATAGGCAAATTTCTCTTTATTATACGTATTAACAGATGATGTTTCTTTGTTTAGACCATTGTCCATTCTTTATAAGCAAATTACATTGTTTGTTATTCTCGTTGAGTTGTGTCTCTTGTGGAGGTTGAAGAATATTGATATGTTTGTTAAACCATTTATGCTCTATTATCAGGCTGACGCTGGATACTAATATCCTGTTTCTCTTTGCAGCTTTTCTTGGGTATTATTATTTGTATGATGTCTCTACACATGTATTTTGCCCCATCAAATATGCTAGTAGATATGCCAGTAACAGTTAAACCGGATGAAGAGAGGGAGAAGCTTATTGAAGTGTCTGTTGATCGAAGAGCACATTCATGATGTCATTCAATCATGATGTCATTCAATGCTTTGGTATCGACACATTTATTTGAATTCTTAGTTTTCTCTTATTGACTTAACACATTAAAATACAAAATATTAACATGTGACATTGCTAGTTACATAATGTGTTTTGCTAAGTATGATGTCAGTGTAGCTGTATGAAAAATATACGGGTTAATCAAACTAGCCTTCTCCAAAGCTAGGTTATATTATGATGCACTTCGAGTTTTAAAACCATACACCAGCCTCTGTTGAAATTTAATAGATACTTTATTCAATACCTTCATATTTTGCAAAGTTGGACAGTGGCCTCTCTTTTGTGATATATAACACTAACCTCCTCTATAAACATAACATTGAGGGAGGCTAGTGTAAACATGACAAATCAAGGAATGTCTAAGTGTAATACTACATAACCTTAGGGAAATTTGATGTAATTTAGGCTAAATATAATACCGGCCATTGATGCCAATTGTTCCTGCCTTCAATACAATTGCCTTGTGATTTGATTAATTATTGTCTGCATATCTATACATTAATCATATTTCAGTTCTTAAATTTTTTGTTCCTCTTGATTCATTCGTAAGCAAGCAATTGGTAATTTTGGTTTTCAATACTTGCCTATTGGTTATACAGGTGTTTTTGAACTCCTCGTTTGTTATTATGATTTTCCCAGAAGGCCTATTGAAGTCACTTGTTATATGGCCTGCATTGATTCAGAGATTCCCAAGAGCATAGGCATCTTCAAAAGGGATTAATTGAACTCTATATTGATCCCACGTATTGCCTGGGTATAAAAATATAAAGGAGGATGTAGAAGAAAAAGAAGATAGAATGTGGTTTAGACGGCAATAGAATCTTGCCATTGGATTTTGTAAGTGGTAAGATGCTACCTATGGTGCATCAAGTCGGGCCACCATATGTGGTCAACATTTTTATCTGGTTGCTGTAATCACAAAACAAATTAATCATCATTAATCAATTTGAATATGGTTGTTTACAGAGGATGAATGTCACCTTTACAGTTTAGTGTTAATGTCAAATGCTGTCTGATTGAGATTTTCTATGTCTCTCTCTCAAGAAGTGATGAGGTGGTTAGGAACTGAATTGTGTGACAAACTTCTAAGACCATCTCCAGTAGGGAACTCATTTCAATCTCTATTTATGGCCCACCTGTCATAAAAAGTAACTCCACATCAGCTTTTGCGTTATAAACGGTAAATAGGAACTCAAAGCATCTCTCTCTTCTCCATTAGGAAGAACTAACTTTAGTCCCTATTGTGGTCCCACTTAATTAATTAATTAAAATATTTATATAATTGATTTAATAATATTATTTAAATTTATAAATTTAAAAATAATTTACTATTAAAAGATATATATTAAAAAAATTCATATATAACAATAATACATAATATCTAATTCAAGATTATACTAATTTGTAAAATTACTTAATTTAAAAAGAAAAATATAGTTAAGCTCTATAGTTAACGACAAGCATTATGAAATTGTCATATGTGTTCAATCAAGTCCTCTTTCAACTGTCTATACTGCTGCCTATTTTGAAATTGGACATTTCTTTGGAGAAATTGATGATATGGTGCAAAATTTTTCTCTCCTAGTTGAGGTTGTGATAAGCCCATTTTCGACCTCGTCATACTCTAAGCCTTGAGAAAAACTTCATGCATAAGTGTCTCTTTCATTCTCAACAATCATATTATTCAATATAATACAAGCTCTTATTATGTTTGCAAGCTTCTTCTTTCCCCAAAAGTGCGCTAGATCACATATAATTGTAAAGCGTGCTTGCAATACTTCGAATGCTCGCTCCACATATTTTCTTTGCCCTTTTTGGTATGTGCAAATAATTTGCGTATTTTAGATTTTATATTATTATTTTTTTAAAATAACTTGCCAAATGGCAAGTTATTATTGGTTAACTTGAATCCCTATTTAGAGGGATTCTCTCACCTTGAGACCCGTGCGAGAACTCATTCCTTCTCTCCTCCAATGGTTAGAGTTTCTATGTGTCAAAAAAAAGTGAAAGAGGAACTCACCATTGTAGGTGCTCTAAGCTGCCCTAAATAGACTAGGTTGTAGGTGGGAGGGAAGGTTGGAATTTTTCATTTTTTCTTTTAAAATTTATTGTCATCAGATTATTGGTTCAAGGGTTAAACTTTAAAGTAATCGTGGCATGGCTTGTGGTTTTTTTTTAAAGAGAACTTTGTAGACGTTATAAGAGTAAATGTGAGTTTAATCAACAATAGTTCATTGGACAAACCTGACCAGAGTCATTGGGGTATTTGATTTGATCGATATGATTGGATGAATCGAAGGACATTTTAAGAGCTGAAGGCACAATCGAAGAGACACCTGGGATTGTGTAAGGATGATGAAGACTCGGTACCATTAGGCAACAGTCTAATACTCTAATTACTAATTGGATGAGGATTATAAGGACTGCTTCCTAGGCACAAAGTCACAGTTTGTTTTGAGGTATTGAATGAGGATACATGCGACTACAATTTTTTAAGACAAAGATTAAAATTTTAATAATATTTTATATTTAAAATATTTCTATTTCAATTAATTAATTCTAATTTTATTTTTTGTACAAATTAAATTAGAATTTTATTCTTATTTAATATCTGTCTCTCTCTCTTTCAAACGTTATCAAATAGTCTAGTGACCTTTGTTTTTTGGCTTTTTTTTTTCTTTTTACCCTTTCTTGGAGTAGGAGTGCACAAGACCCGGTCCGACCCGAAGACTCGGACCGGATCCGATGACTTCGGGGCTAATTTTGTCCGACTTCGTTATGGTCCGGTCAAATCCGAGATTTCAATAGATGGCCCCGATTATTTATTAAATCGGGTTCGGACCAAGCCTCGGGTCACCTGGCCCCGGCCCGTTGGACCCGTGTAGTTGTTTGCTACTTAATATTTTATTGTTATTGGTTGATATGACACTATAAATTATTATTATTATGTTAATCTTGTGTTGGTTGTTAACTTTGTTTTAATTGTCTTTTGAATTTTGAATGTTTAATGTGTAATTGATATAATTATTATTATGAAACTTTAAATTATTATTATTAGATTCTAAATTATTATTATGCGAATATTGTATTGTTATGGAATAATTATTTTTCAAAATTTAGAGGTTCAAAAGATGTAGAATCTAATTTTTGGTGATGTCGTGATAAAGTTGATCAAGACCCGGACTTCACCCGGTCTAGACCCGACTTAAGTGTGGCCCGAAAGTAACACAATTTCATCGGGTCTAGGATCGGGTAAGAGTCTCATAAATAGACCCGGTCATTATTTAGGGTCGGATTCAGGTCACGGCGAACCTGACTTCACTCGGCCCCATGTACACCCCTACCTTAGAGTGTAGCATATCACAATTCATTATTTTTTTGGCACGATAGATAAGTTGCCATTGATAGATTAAAAAATAATTGAAAAGCAATTATTGTTATTTATACTTATATATAATGAAGTATACTTATAATATCATGATTATTTAAGTAGTAAGAATAAAAATAATTATTTTTACCATAATTCTAAAAAGGAAAAGTCTAGGGGCCAGCAATTTTATTGCATTTTGGCCAGCATGTAACCAGCAGAGAAAGGTGAGCCATTGGATGAAATCTCACGCCAATCTCACACCATCAAATCATCATTGATGGCTAATTGATGGCTACCAATCACAAATATTGCTGGCCCCTAGCATTGCTCATCTAAAAATTGGACTGGCAGGTTGGACGGTCCAACCGTGTACAGAAAATTGTCCGATCAGGCTTGTAAAACCGTTGATCAGAAAACTGGTGAAAAATCGTTGAACTCGGAAGAAACCGGCCGTTCGGACGGAACCGGGACCCGGCCGGTTTAGACAAAAACGGAAGCTCCTTCGTTTCTTTCTCTCTTTCTTTCACAGAAACTCAGCCAAAAAACCCTAGCACTGTAAGCCTACACCACCGCCGCAAGGAGCGGCATACTGCCGCCGTCCGTCGCACTCAAAGTTCGCCGTCCGTCCGTCTATCTAGCTTCCCTCGTGCTCCAAGTCTTCAACCCCTGTTCGCTGTCACCGATCGCAGCTGCTTCCTCGAGCTCGGCGTCCGTCGTCTTTGTCTGCTCAGCTGCGCTTTCGCCGCGTTTGTTTGCCGTTCACGTTCGCGTCTTCGTTCAGCCGTCGTCTTCGTTCACCGTTCGCGTTCACTCGCCGTTCACCGTTCGAGTTCGCATTCGCGTTCGTCTGGAAGCCACGTTGCTCTGCTTCAAACTCTGCGACCAACCCCGTGCGCTCCACCTAGCCGTCTAACTGCTCTCTTTTGTCGCCGCCGTGGGTTCCCTAAACCCGCCACCAGACAATACACTCACAACACCAATACTTTGCTTCAAACTCTGCAACTTCTGATTTCTATTACAATAAGTAACTATTTGATTTGGTAGTGGTTTGGATTTTTTTCATAAACTGAATTAAAGTATACAATAGTTATGTTCTCTTCTCTATCACATTGATATTAAGCTTTGAATTCTCTTATTTCGTTTTGATTTTACTGCACTCAACATGTTTGATGAAATGCTTTAACCATATTTCTGTTTGGTTTTATAATTTCTAGCTTTTAGAAACTTAGTAAGTTGATTGCATGTGAAATTAGAATAATTGGATCTTAGTAATTAGGAAATTTTATCTGCACAAATAGCATCTTTGCAGAAAACATATTAGCGTGATGATTCCACTTGCATTAGTGTTCTTCTGGTAAATTTTAACTGTTATTGTGAACTTGTTAATTTGCCAATTGTTCTTGTGTTGTTGTTCTGTTATTTTTAATTTTTTTTTTTGTTTTTGTTGTGATTTTCTGTTCTTGAACTTGTTAAGTTGATAATTTGCTAAATTGTTGGGCTACTGTTGTTTTAATTTGCTAAATTGTTAAGTTGCTGCGATTTAATTTGTTGGATTTTCTATTTAGGTCTTGTTCTTGTTTATTTGCTAAATTGTTGTTGTGTATTTATCGTTGTCTTTGAGATTATTGCTGGATATTGGTGATCATTGATTTATTATATGCGTCATGTTTTCATTGTTTTCTTCTTCTGAAGGAAAAAAATTCTGTTTTATTATGTTGTTCTGCTGTTTTTGTTTTGTTTTGTTTTAGAAATCAATTTTTTGTGATCAATGCTCATACTCTGAATGTTGTTCTATTTTGTTTTAAGGCTGTGTTTGGAAGAGGTAATTGATTTCTGACTCTTGTTTTGTTTTTGTTTTAAGACTGTGTATTGTGTTCAATTTTCATTTTGTAGGAAATTCTTTGAGGTATATAAGAATTAAGAAGGAAGACTATTTCAACGGTATTACTCTGTTGATTCTGGTCAGCTACAAGCTTGAACATAGAATTGAAGAGAGAAACCCTTTATTATTTCATCATTGGCCTATTTTTGGCATTGCATATCATTGTAGTTTGTTTATTCATAGAACTAGTTGTTTATGATTCCCTTTTGAAGTAAAAAAATGCGGTAGAAGAGTGTTTAGAACCAGTTGCTTTATTCATTGGATTTTTATAGAATCAGGTGTTTATTATAAAACGGTTTTTTCTATTAAACCACGGTTGAATTAGTTGAACCGGTTGAATCAGTAAATCAGTAATTAGAGCGGTTTGATGACCGGTTCGGTTTTGAGAACCTTGACTTTTACTTATGTCTGTGTAATACTTCATCCGTTTCCATTTTCTATTTTTTCCACTCTTATTTTACTGACTCTTTTCTTCTTCTCCCTATTCTTTTTTGAAAAAGGGTGTCACCCGCTCCGTTAAGCCACCAGAGCGATCTAAATTCTAAACTCTAGCGTTGGTTGCGTTTTGGAGAGAAAAAAAGAAAAGGAAGAAATGCCTCGGGAGATCATAACGCTTCAGGTAGGGCAATGCGGCAACCAGATCGGCATGGAGTTCTGGAAGCAGCTCTGCCTCGAGCATGGCATCAGCAAAGATGGCATCCTCGAAGACTTCGCCACTCAGGTCTCACTTCATACCAATTCCCCTTTTCACTTCCCTCTTACAAAACCTTACTATCAAGCTATCATTTTTTCTTATCAATTCGAACTGCGGGTTGTTTGTTTCACTATCAATAGCACACAACTTCCAATTCACACTAGAATCTCATCTCAGTGACTAATAATTGCTTTATGTGTTGAACTGTTACTTAGTTTAGGTTAGGTTATGGTACTACTTACTTGTGTAGTGTGGAGTGTGTTATTGTGATTGGTGCAGTGTGGTTCTACGTTGACTTGTTTTGGTGAAATTGCTGCAGGGTGGTGACAGGAAAGATGTGTTCTTCTATCAGGCTGATGATCAGCATTACATACCACGAGCTCTGCTCATTGACTTGGAGCCTCGAGTTATTAATGGCATTCAAAATAGTGACTACCGTAATCTCTACAACCATGAGAACATCTTTGTCTCGGACCACGGAGGCGGTGCGGGAAACAATTGGGCTAGTGGATACCATCAGGTTTGCCACTACTAGTCATAATATTGTCCCACAATCATGATTTGCACGCATATCATCCTAGAACTGAGGATTATTGCTTCCTGCGACTGGTTTTCGTTTCGTTGTTTATGAGTAGTTTATAGCAAGTATTACTTTTGTGGGGTGAAAGAATGCTTAGCTATTGTTATTGTTGCATTTGATCAGGGAAAGAATGTTGAAGAGGACATAATGGACATGATTGACAGAGAAGCAGATGGCAGTGACAGTCTCGAGGGTTTTGTTCTGTGTCATTCAATTGCTGGAGGAACAGGCTCAGGTTTCTTTCCATCTCTTCTCTATCTTAAAAAATCCCATAGGATCCATCTTATATTCCTTTTTGTTATTGAGCATTTGTGTAGTTGGTTCATCTGAAAAGCTAAAGATTTGTGAAATGTTTGACTTAATTTTTCCCTTGATGATAGTTTACATTCAAACAAAAGTTAAACTAATCTAACCCTTAAGAAAAGAAATTGAACAAGTCTGCACCTTTTAGCTTATTGTGAAAAAATTGCCTGTACAACATAATGTTTGGGTTCCCTGATGATCCTTGAACTTACTTCATACCAGAGAAGACTGGATATTTTTCAAGTACTTCTCAGTGGTGTACCTTTTTTTCAATTATTATTTCTTAAAATATCCTTGCTTTTGTACTAGTTGCTTATCTTACTTGAATGCAGGTATGGGCTCATACTTGTTGGAGACCCTGAATGATCGCTACAGCAAAAAATTGGTTCAGACATACAGTGTGTTTCCTAACCAAATGGAGACAAGTGATGTGGTGGTGCAACCATACAATTCGCTGTTAACACTCAAGCGACTAAAGCTTAATGCAGACTGTGTTGTAGTTCTTGACAATACTGCATTGAATAGGATTGCTGTTGAACGGCTTCATTTGTCGAACCCAACATTTGCTCAAACTAATTCCTTAGTTTCTACAGTGATGTCTGCCAGCACAACCACTCTTCGGTATCCAGGATACATGAATAATGATTTGGTTGGTCTTCTTGCCTCATTGATTCCCACGCCAAGATGCCATTTCCTAATGACAGGATATACCCCTTTGACAGTGGAGCGTCAGGTGAGACCATTGTATCTGTTTTTCTTATATAAGTTATCTTTGAAGAATAAAATATTAGTCTAGTTAATGTCTTCTAAATTTTTCTGTTGTTAACTTGTTGGACTTGAAGAATCTTACAGAGAATCATTGAACTAATCTCACTATCTTACACACTCTATCTCTCCTCTTTCCTCCCATTTTACCCTCCTTTTGTAATTTAATTAGGATATAGATAAGTTGCTGCCTAATTGTGATTTCCCATTACACTTCAATGAAACATTTAAAAGTTTGATGATATCTACTTGCAGGCTAATGTAATTCGTAAAACCACTGTACTCGATGTTATGAGAAGACTTTTGCAGGTATAATTGCTACATGAACAAAGCGTCAAACAAAATTCCTGTGTGTTCTACCTACTGAAACATCAATTCAATTGACAGGCAAAGAATATTATGGTGTCTTCATATGCTCGGACAAAAGATGCCAGCCAAGCAAAATATATATCAATTCTGAATATCATTCAAGGAGAAGTTGACCCAACTCAGGTATGATAAGCAGCATTAATAGCATTTCCTGGATGTTGTACGGTTTGCAAAGTGAAATTGTTATTAAAACAATAGAAAAACAAAAATAAGAATTGCTAGTCATCTAGCTGTTTGGCCTTGTGATAAAATTTTGCTTTCCAAGATCAAATTTTCTTAAAAAAGTAGTGAGAGCGATTTTGTGAAAGTCAGTTTTGTCTAAACATCCTTATCCTTGAGAATTTAAAATGAGCTTATTTGAAACTTAAAATGACATTTCTTTCTGATTTTTTTCCCCTGATAAATGAAATTTGTAGGTGCAGCCTGCTTTGATTGACTTGTTCATAGCTAAAAATATGGTTCTAATATACAAGTATTTTAACAGTTTATTTCTCTGGATTTAGGTTCATGAAAGTTTACAGAGGATTCGTGAAAGAAAGCTAGTGAACTTTATTGAGTGGGGTCCTGCAAGTATTCAGGTCTCTCTCTCTCTCTCTCTCTCTCTCTCTCTCTCTCTCTCTTGTGTTGTGGCAGTGCAAATTGAAGTTTTAGGCTTTTAGCAGCTGCATCAATTTGTCTCCTTTATATTACACGTGATCTCATGTTGTTTCCTGAACATCTGATAGGTTGCTCTATCTAGAAAGTCACCATATATTCAGACTGCACACCGGGTATGACCTCTTTAATTTCAAGTCTCTCTCTCTCGTTATTGTTGTTGTTTCTGCAAAATCTGCTTTCAATGTTGGAGAAAAACCAACATACCTTTTGAAAATGCTTATTAGTCTGAAGTTAGATAACAAGAAATCAGTTAGGAAATAACATAATATCATCCATTTTATAGGTCAGTGGTCTTATGTTGGCAAACCATACTAGCATCCGACATCTTTTCAGTAGGTGTTTGAGCCAGTACGAGAAGTTGAGAAAGAAACAAGCCTTTCTAGATAACTACCGGAAGTTCCCAATGTTTGCTGTAAGTGCCAATTTCATGTGTACAATCTGATCAGTCTTTTGAACTCCACTGCTGCGACTGTTAAATATGCTTTTGGTTTGTACCACCTTCTTGTAGATTCTTGTTATTCAAATCTAATATCAGTGAAAAATGTACAGGATAATGACCTCTCAGAATTTGATGAATCAAGGGATGAAGTTGAGGCTTTGGTTGATGAATATAAGGCCTGTGAGTCCCCAGATTATGTCAAATGGGGAATGGAGGTAGATTCTCTACTAGCGAACTTCCAATTTTAAGTTCATGTAGCATATTGCAAATGGTTTTATTTATTTATTTATTTTTCTTATATAGGACATGAACAATATGCTAACAGCAGAAGGCAGTGCTACATGATCCCTAGATCCAATATTATTAGTGTGAAGACTCCACGCAATCCAAGGTAAGTTAATTTTTTAGGATTTGACTCGTCGTAAAATCATTCAACAATTTACACTTGGGGAGAAGAATACAATGTCAATGATAATTTATAAACACGTGTGCCCTCGCATACACTTCCTTGTAGTGCAAAATGAGAGACCAACAAATGTCTAAGATACTTGTCACAATCCTGAACCAAATTATTGCAGGCACTACTATAAGGGAGGGAACTGAAGACTTTATGTAAGCTGGGAGAGGTTTCTGATGAGCATTTTCAACTGTTTTGGGGATTCTATGGTTTGCAGTGTGATAATTTTGGTTTGTACGGTCTGTTGATAATCATTTGGACATCCAACCAAGCGAGAATTAGTACAGATTCTCACTGTATTAATTCGTTTTAGGAATGTATTATATGATTGATTGATCACTGATGCTTAGGAAATTAGGAATCACATTTTATTATATGGATCTTAGGTATTTGTAAGCTAATCTCGGTGCTACTTTCGAATGAATGTTGAAATATTTAAATTGATGTGGTGCATAGATTTACTTGATTCAGATTTGCATGTTATACTGTCCTCTTGAACTGGTCTTGAGTTCCTCGATTATGAACACCGTGATTGGTGGTGTTTGTCTCTTAAATAATTAAATTTCGAAAGGGACTTCAATTCCAACTTTCAGGTAAAAAAGGAAAAAGAAGTCCATTTTATTATGGTGAACCAATAATACCTTATGTATTTTTATTTACAAACCTAACCATTATATGTACAAAAATATAGTTCTCAAAATGTAGTGCAAGAATATTGAATGCTTGGATTGGGTAGCGTGATTCATTCCCGAAAAGTCATATCGTGAGTTATGGGCACATGGCATGTTTCTCCTTGCATGTTCACTGTTCAGTTCAAAAACATATTTTGCAATAAACCAGAATGGAGAATATAAAAGAGTCTTTCCTTTTGCTTACATGCTGAAGAACACGTAAGAACAGAGATCTCTCGGGATACCACTCCAACATTAATTGCCGACCCTGATCCATCCTAAAGATTAATAAACCGACCACCAATTTAAGAGAAGAGAAAAATGGGTCAAAACTGCCAAAACGCTAGAAAGCGGAGGAAACAGGAAATCCAAAGCATTTCTTAAACAGGCACATAAAGACTACATCAAAATCAGTCAATTTAGGAAATATAAATAAACTCGGTGAATATTCTAATATAAATTTGACTGATAGGGAAAACAGAAGAGGTAACTACCACATGGCCCTTGTTAGCGGCCGTAGTTGTAACTGGTCCCCATATTAGAAGGAAGAAAGACACTCAAGTATTTACCAAATCAGTTCACTCACTACAATTGAGTTTCTATATAAATGTGATATCATATCAGTGTATGCTGATCACATAGTATCAAATTGATACTTGGTTTTGGGGTTCTCAAGTTTCCACATCTCTTGACAGTATTGGTTGTGAAAGCACCCAAGAAGAGAAGAAAAGAAAATGACATTTCTCATAGCTCTTGCTTCTTCGTCAGGTGTTTTGGCCTTATATACTCTTCTTCTTGCCATCTTTCAACCAGCTATTATTGAAGCCCAATCCCTTTCTCCTGCACCTGCACCTGCTCCCACCAGCGATGGTGACTATCCCTTTTCTTATCTCCTTTTTCATTTGATTTCTCAACTTAGTCATATCATAGAGTGTAAGATTGCCTTCAAAGGCATTGCATTTGGAATTGTGTTAGAAAAATGTTTTAATTAATTTATGCGTTTGCTATTAAACAGGTACTTCAATAGACCAAGGAATTGCCTACGTGCTTATGCTTGTGGCATTGGTTCTCACATACCTCGTCCACCCTCTGAATACCTCTTTCTACAATTTGTGAATTATCCGTTTCCCTACTCTCTTGTATTTTTACCCTCATAGAAAGTGAACATAGTAGGGATCGATGGTTTTTAATTTCCCATGCTCTTATGCTCAATTGTTGATGCTCTTTTTTAGTTGCTAATACAATTTTATTCTTTTTTAGTTGCTAATACCGTTCATACCGTTTCAATGTTTATAATTTAAAATAATTAAAAATCCATCAGCATAATCTAAGAGAGTAAAATCTAAAATAATATAGTTAAAAAGTTATGGCCTTCCGTACATTTTTTGCTCTTTGAAATATTTCACATTTAAAAAATAACCAGCTTCAAATTTTAAATGTTACTACTTTCAAGTTCAAGCATATGTTGCCACTTTAAAATCGTTCATATGTGTCTTCATTTAGAACGAACTTTTTCATTGACAAAAAACAAGTTGGAAACTCAAATACAACTGATTTCATGTGAAATTTAGTTAAGAATTGTTTGATAATTTAACATGTTCGAATAAATTATCATCTAATGATGTTTAACTATCAACTTCACATGAAGACAACTGCACCGAAATTTCCAACAAAAAAAAAAAGAACAAATTCTATGAAAAATTGTATCTTCTACAACATTCACAAACAGATTTACAGATCTTAAACTTTCGGCGAGTAAATGAATTGGATTTATGACAATGTAACAAAGATGTACTATCACAAGAATTTTGTGAATTCGTAGTATTTATTCTATAAAAAGAAAAGAGAACCAACTATTTTTCACTGTAAGCTTCTCACTTTCCAGTTAGAAGCCGACTCATGGTCTCAAATTGTACAAAGGCACTTATTGACTTTCCTTTAAAAAACGTTGCAGATGCAATAACTAAAAAAAATGTAAAAACCGTGTATCCAAAAGAAAGTCCTATGCATGTGGAGGACAATTAATGGATCATTCCATCGTCACTTATTAGGAGGTGCCAACTGCAGCATGTTCTGTTTTGCCAGTTGACCCTGACTTATTGATATGTCAGAAACATCCTTGGTCTTCTGGGATCTAGTTTGGTGTCTTTGATGTATTCTACACTATTACGCTATAACTTCAAATAGAATTCCAAGTTTTGAACCACTCCAGCAAATAAGACTCAATGATGAATGCAAGTATATGTTACGATGGAGTCTTCTGTCTACGATGCAAGGCATGCTTGAGAACTTCACAGAAGGAGACAACTATACCAACTGATGGACCGGCGCGGCCTACACGGGGACCAACACCTGTGAATAGCCCTCTCAACCCTCCATCCCTGTCCCAAGAAGAAATGTTCCAACGTCAGTCCAAAGCTTATGTGCTAAATGTAATGATATGGGGGACCAGTCATCAGCTTATAAAAATGCAGCTACCTCCAAATCTCTCTCAGTGTTGTTCTTGCTGTCATCTTTAATGCCCTTTCACGATCCTTCTGTGAAAATGCAAAAGGGATCATGTTAGACAACATGGAATACTCAAAGGCTCAAACTATGTGTTCATTATTAATGTGCAGTAATTAAATGCATACGTTCTAAAATAAAAATTAGTAATCGGGACGGGGAAAAAGAATTACACAAACCATTACAAAAAGTTAATGCAAAGAATAATTTTTAATCATCATGCATTAAAGAGGGTCAATTATGCAACTATACAGGTTTGTCACAGACAAACCAAACCTCAACAGCTTACTAATGCATAAATATTCCAGCTGCATTGCACTTGCATTCAAATTTTCATCATTTTATAAATCCAATGAACATAATAATGCATATAAAGGTGGACATTTGAAAAGTGTCCCCAAAGACCCAAAAATAATCATTGAATAAATCCATATTACGTGTATACATGGCATATCTAATTGTGTCTACGGCTTAGCTAACTGGAGTTAATAGCCAAATCAGCATAATGATGCTGCAAGTTTGATTTTAGCCAGCAATTTGTGCTGTATCTAATTTCAGCTAGTTAGCTACTTCTATTGATGAGCTACCCAACCCGGTGAGGAGCCTGTCTTGGCTGGTCAAACAGGTAAACACTAGTGCTAGTCTGCCTGGCAGACCTGACTAGAGGTCTGTCCTGGCTGGCAAGACACTAGGGCCAGTCTGCCCAGCCTGACTTTGCTAGAGGCTTGTCCTGGCCACCCAGGCTCTAGGGCTACTCTGCCTGGTCAGACCCGACCAAGGGCGTCTCCTGGCCAGCCAGACACTAGGGCCAGTCTGCCTGACCTTATTCAGCCAAAAGCCTGCCTTGGCCGGCAAAACAGTAGGGCCAGTCGGCCCTGCCTGACCCAGGCAGCGTCCTGTCCTGGCTTAGTTATCATCTAAAAGCTTAGTTTTAAGAAACCACCTCTATTTGTCGTGGAGTTTTTGCCACATCAAGTGGACATGTGGCAGCAGCTGCGACAGTTCCTGCAACAAAACCAGCAGTAAAATTTGCCCCAAGGATAGTGGCTGCTGTTGCTTCATCACCCCTAAGGCCAAGAAGTTTTTTCCTTATCTGTAAAGAAGCTGTATGGTCAAAATAAAATAAATCAAATAAGCAATACATTTTATTCATTGAATATAGAAATCCTACTGGCTCAAGGGTTAACCAGCAAATTCCAGAGTAAGGAACATCGCGAGAAAGTTGAGCACCAAGGCCAGTCCACCAATAACAGTATCTATGTACTGTTAGAAAAACATAATCAAAACCACAATAATTATTAATCGAGGTAACAAAAATTATAACAGATATAATCATGTGCAACAGTAATAGCATACTATTACGACTTTGAAGAGATCTACCATAAAACGTATTAACTCAGAATGAAAAGAGAGAAAAATGCCAGAAGAGCACTTACAACTTTGAAGTCTCTCTGTACCCCTGATTGGGTTGATGGCTCCAATCAATGTCTTAAATCTGTAGCAAAATCATGCAATGAATCCACATTTTAGGATTTCAAATCAACTACCTGCATGCGTGTCCTTGCAAGCTCTACAGGATAACACGAAACACAAGCCAATGAACGTGCAACTGATCCAGCAACTAATGGAACATAAGGTGTTAAGTTTGGAGCATTCTGAGTAGTAAACTCCTCCATGAAGTTGCGAAAGATGTCATAACAAGGCATATAAATCCCAACCTGTTGGACAACGAAAATATAAGGGCATTAGCATGTAACTATATGTTGGACAAAACAGATTGTAGGCAAAGTATGAAGTAGAAAACGGATTTCCAAAAGGAAAGGGAGCTTACAGTTGGCACAGCCAATGCTAAACTTGGGAAATAAAAAATTTTAATTTCTGTGTTCACGCTTGGAAAAGACTCATTACCGTTGAAAAATTAAGTAAAAAATTTTTTTTTTCTATCAATTTTATCCTTCATTTCTTTCATAAAAATGTATAAGTAATCATATAATTTTTACAATAATTTTTTGTATTCGTTCTAATTTTTTTTCC
>NC_029787.2:29429762-29440326 GCF_000816755.2 Arachis ipaensis | reverse complement strand
TATATAATATTCTCTTTTATATTTTTATTTTTTATTATATTTATTTTATTTATATGATAAATATTTTTTATATTATTTTTTTAGTTTTCTGTTTTTTCATGTATATTATTATTTCTTATTGTTTTTTAGTTCATGTGAATTTTTTTGTGATATTTTTTATGTATTTTATTAGTGTTTTATCTTTTAATTTAATATTTATTAGTGTTTTTATGTATTAAAATATATTTTCTCAATTTTTATATGTTACTTTAATTTAGTAAGTAAATATTAATTTTATTATAAAATAAATTAATAAGATTTATTCAAATATCTAAAGTAAAATGATAGGATAATATAAAAATTTATTTAAATTAATGTCTCTTCTAATAATTTTTTATCTAAAAATGATTTTGAGTAATATAATTCAAATAATATTTATTTTATTATAATCCATTTTGATATAAATATTGCCAAACATATATCATATTAACACAAACTTACTTTTCATTAAAATTAAGTTTACAAAATCAATTTTATGCAAATTCTTCTTTGCAAACTGTAATCCAAACACACACAAAAGTGGTGTCATTTGCATTTGATATGAAGGTTTTGGAGTTAAACTCCAAAATGGTCCCTGAGATTGACGTCGTGCACTAAAATCGTTCCTGAGATTCCAATTGCACCAATTACGTCCCTAAGATTGAAAAAAGTGCACCACATCCGTCCCTGACTCATTTTCCATTAACGACGTGATGACATGACATGATGACGTGGATTGTAAGTAACACATGTCACTTCATGATTTGGCCATGTGTAATGGTATGATGATGTGGTGACCAGTGACACATAGCATGCTGACGTAGATGGTTGTGCCACGTGTCACAGTGTTATTTGGCCACGTGTCCGTTTGTACCACGTGTCGCAACAGTATTCGTTCACGTGTCATCCATTATGTCATCGTTGTAGATGCACCAAATTAGTCCCTCACTTTGTATTAAGTGACTCATTTTAGTCCTTGAAATTGAATATCGTGCCCCAAACTAGTCCCTTCACTAGTTTTTTCTATTTTTTTTAAATTTAAAATTTTTAATATCTTGGATACATTAATTCCAATTCTATTTTTTCATATATCATTTAAATACAAGTGCTTTCATAAAATTTTTTAAAATTTTAGTTTTAATTATATAATTCTTTTTAATAATTTAACATTAATAAATTTTGTAATATATAAGTATGTTATTATAAAAAAAAATAATTATATGATTGATTAGACACATTTTTTTCATAAAAAAATATGTGTTTTTAACAAGAAATCAATAATTAAAAGAAACATCTTTTTTTGTTCTTATGAAATACACGTTATCGTTATGTGTAAATGAGCTAGATTGAAGGCACTTCAAGCACCCTCACTATCATCTAGACACATCTTTTCTCATAAAAAAATATGTGTTTTTAACAAGAAATTAATAATTAAAATAAACATTTTTTTCTTATGAAATACACATTTTCGTTATGTGTAAATGAGCTAGATTGAAGGCGCTTCAAGCACCCTCACTACCATCTCCGACCTCTGTAGTATAGACGAAAGAGGTCGGAGATGGTAACGTGAGAAGCTTGAAATGCCTTCACGTCAATTTCAAGATGGCGGTTAGAGGGTATACGCAAGAAAAAAAAATATTTTATAAAAGCACTGAAAGAGGTCAGAGATGGTAGTGAAGGTGCTTGAAATGCCTTCACGTCAACTCCAAGTTAGCAGTTAGGGTATTCCGCAAGAGAAAAAATATTTTATAAAAGCACTTTTATTTGAAGAATATGTGAAAAAATAGAATTGAAATTAATACATTAAAAAATATTGAGAATTTTAAATTTCAAAAAAAAATGAGAAAAACTTGTGAAGGGACTAATTTGGTGTACGACATTCAATTTCAAGAACTAAAATGAGTCACTTAATGCAAAGTGAGGGACTAATTTGGTGCATCTACAACGATAACATAATGAATGACACGTGGGCGAATACAATTGCAATACGTGGCACAAATGGACACGTGGCCAAATAATATTGTGACACGTGGTATAACCATCCACGTCAGCATGCTACGTATCACTGGTCATCATATCATCATACCATTATACGTGGTCAAATCATGAAGTGACACGTGTTACTTACAGTACACGTCATTATGTCGTTAATGAACCCTAAACCCTAAACCCTGATAAGGTACACTTTTTTCAATCTCACGTAATTGATGTAGTTAGAATCTCATGGATGATTTTAATGCACAAGGACCATTTTGGGATTTAACTCAAGTTTTTGTTATTAATCTCTTTAGACTTCAGTTCGTTTTTCCTCTTCCCAAATCACCGATCCAAACATAGTCTTAGATTAAGTTAAACCCCTAAATCAGTTTTTGTTTATGTTAAACTTAAACCAGTGCCGCTGTTGTTTGATGCTTCATTCCCATTCGCAAAAGTTAGTCATCTTCAGACTCTGATACCCAACTTGCGAACCCATCAATTGGGTCCATAAAGTTTTCAACTTGACGAGTAAAGATTAGTGCTTGCTCAATCCCCGGTTAGTTTCGTCATTCCTTCTCTTTTCTTCTTTGATTCTCTTGTTTCAATCCATGTTTTGATTTTTATGTTACTTTACTTGGTTTTTCATCAAAGAGAAAAGTTCACGAGTTTATTTAATTTCAAGTTGGTAACTACTTTCATTAGTGTTTTATGCTCAGAATTTTGGGACTGAGAGTTAAATGCAGTAAGATTAAACACTAGTACATTCAAATAATTCAATTTGCATTGTTGGTTTTTCCCTTTTATGAATGACAGGAATTGTTCCTTGTGATTTTGCTGAAAGATTCTTGAGGACCTTTTAAGATGTTGGCAATTGATCCTGGAAAGAAATTATCTTTCAATAGATTGATTAGCAATGGTGATTTGGTTATAGTTTATGAAAGGCATGACAACATGAAGGCAGTAACAGTGGCTGAAAATTCGGTACTGCAGAATCGATTCGGTGTTTTTAAGCATTCCGAATGGATAGGAAAGCCATTTGGGTCTAAAGTATTCAGCAATAAGGGTGGTTTTGTATATTTGTTGGCTCCAACACCAGAGTTATGGACTCTAGTGTTAAGCCACAGGACTCAGATTCTCTATATTGCAGATATTAGCTTTGTTATCATGTACTTGGAGGTTGTTCCTGGTTGCTTGGTTCTTGAATCTGGCACTGGAAGTGGATCTTTAACTACTTCGCTTGCAAGGGCTGTTGCTCCTACGGGACATGTCCATACGTTCGACTTCCATGAGCAACGAGCTGGATCGGCTAGGTAACGAACAAGGAAGATGATAGTGATATTCTTAATTTCCACTTACCTCATGATTGCAATTTTGTGACCATTGCCTGGGAAACTTAATTCGAATGCATTTGAAGTTACATATTTGTGAAAAAATATTCCAATGTTCAATCTCTTCGTATTTTGTATGCATAAGTTGATGTTTAGTTGGATTAGTTAGGACTCTACTTAACAGGATTTAGCATTCTTGAAGGGCTGAAAATGTCGATTTGAAAGCTATTGATAGTTAGATTCTATGTAGGTTACTACTATTTTCTTGACATAGAGTTATGCGGAATATAGAAACCATTCCACCATTCCGGTTTGATATGTTTACTTGATTGATTTTCTTCTTCATAGGGATGATTTTGAGAGGACAGGTCTAAGCAGCATAATTAGTGTGCGAGTTAGGGATATTCAGGGCGAGGGATTTCCGAATGAATTTGCTGGCTTGGCTGATGCCGTATTCTTGGATCTACCCCAACCATGGCTTGCTATTCCCTCAGCCGCAAAAATGTTAAAACAAGATGGTACATTGTGCTCATTCTCTCCATGTGTTGAGCAAGTACAGCGATCATGCGAAACACTTCAAAACTGCTTCACAGGTTCACTCTCTCTATATTTTACAACTTTTGGTGCCTTTTCTATGTCTTTCAAGTTATAATTCCTAAATAAATTTTGTTTTTATGTTAAAGATATAAGAACATTTGAGGTGCTGTTGCGCACATACGAAGTTAGAGAAGGGAAAATGGAAAACCTTAATGGAGACAACAATGGGTCTAATGGTTCTTCTCTGCCTTGCAAGAGGAGGCAACGTTCTGGCGGAAGCTATGCGCCAGACAGTACTGTTTCTTCGGTTATGGCTAGACCTTGTGGCGAAGCTAGAGGTCACACAGGTTTTTTGACATTTGCAAGACTTAAATGCCTCTGATGAACATTGCTACCATGTCCATCCATTTTTGTAGCAAGGAAAATACGCTTTCAATTTAGTGCCTCCTTTCAGTTTGGCTATCATCATCATCATTACATAATTATAATGTTGTGATATTTCTTTTTTGAATTTGAAGGAGATTTTATTTATGTAGTTATATTTTTAGTAGGAATCAGACCTTTTTCTTCTTTTGTTTGTCTAATTCTTATATTTTGAGATTATTCAATTTGTTAGTTCTTTCTAGGATGAGGATCTTTTGTGTGTCATATATTCACTTGAAAATGTCACAGAACAAGAGAAACACAATATTGAATTATCAGCATAAATAACAATAGCTCTTATAATGATAAGATTTGTGCCTCTATTTTATAACATGATGCTCTTATTTTAGAAAGGAGCAGAATAAAGTTGTGGATCCCTTCTTCCTCACCTCAGGAACAATCAATTATAAAAGCTGTAGAAAGAAGCATTTAAGGGTTTGTCGTTATTTAATGAATTGTTGTATGTAGAATGCGAGATTTAAACCCTCAATCAATCCAAGTTAGTTAACTACTTAACTGAGTAATGTTTTTGTTGACTCGTTAGGCAGCATATTATTTTAGATAAGTTATATATTTGAGCAAGTAGTTATTGACAAATTTTAAGATGAGAAAAGATACACGTTAATAATTATTTTGCAGACATTCTAGATGAATTTATCTCTCGGTACTATTATTAAATCTAACAGTAATTCTTATGGAAAAATTTTCATAGATGACCCAATGATTTCTGTTAGTATTAGAGAAGTTGGCTGAGTCATGAGCAAAATGTTATCCACACACTACGGGAATTCTTGTTTTTTATCCACAGATCAAGTTACGCGAAATTCAAATTCTTGACACTTACTTAAGCGGACTAGTGAGCATGGTTTTGAAAATCGGATCGGACCGGCCGGTTTAACCGGAAAACCGGGAACCGATTACCTAACCGATCCGGGTAATGTAGAAAACCGCCTGGCAAAAAACCGGTAGAAAAATCGGTCGAACCGGCAGTTAACCGACGAATCGGAAGAACTGTCCGGTTTTTTGGCGGTTTAGTGGTTTGCAACTTCAATGCCAAACGACGTCGTTTTGGCTTAAAAAAAAAAAAAAAAAAAAAAAAGGGCGAACCTAACCCTCTCATCAGTCTCACTCACCCAAATCCCTAACCCACTACGGTGCTACAACCCTCTCTCTCTCTCAGCCAGGCGCCAGCAGCCCCCGCCTCCTCGTCTCGCTCTCAGCCAACAACAGCAGTCTTCGGCGACCCATCGTCCGGAAAGCTGACCACCATTCTTACCTTCCCTCTTCTCTTCTCGCCTCTCCTTTTCCCTTCGAACGCTTCTGCCCCCACTCAGCTCTCGTCACTGCCACAGAGAGAAGCTGAATCTCTCTGCCCTGCATTGTTCCGCCGCTCGCGCCGCTCTCTGCGCCGCCGCGAGCTCAGCCGGCCACCACCAACTCTGGGCGGCACTACTTCTGCTCTTCTTCCCCTTTCCATTTCCTAGCTTGTCTCTGCTATATTCCAGGTCCCCTGCCTCATCCCTGCTTCCTGCTCTGTTTCTTTACTTTCTTTTATTAATTCTGTTATTAATTTTAGTTAGATTGCTGATTAATCATAATATAGAATTAAGAAATTGGTTCTTTTTTGTTTTCTTTCCTTCTTCTCTGATATTATCATTATTGTTTGGTTTTGGGATCTTTTCCAGTTTCTGCTCGTTGGCTGCCATAGTTTTTTGGGGCTCTATTCAGCTTTAGGAGAATACAGAAAGAAAAGAAAGCTACAAAAGTAAGAGTTTTTCCTCAGAAGAAAGATACCATACATACATTTAACAAGGTTTGTAAATATCTTAAACTAGCAGAACCTAGTGCAGTGAAATGGGTAGTGCTCCTTTATCAAGCTGGCCATGGGAGAATTTTGGATTATTCAAGGTATATTATATTATGTGATACATCTGTTATGTATATAGAATAAGTCTAACTACTTGTGTGTTTCCAATTTGATAAATACAGTAATTTATTTTTTTCTCTAGATCTGTTTCCTCTGATTCAATTTTGTGTATATATGTATACATTTTTGTGTAAATTGTGTTGTTTTGAATTTGATTTGTTTTGTTTGAATGGTGCAGTACTGAAATTGATCTGGTTTTGAAACTTTAATTAAAATAAAAAAAAGAAACTGATGATCCTCTTCTGAGCTCACTTTCACCACCGTCATTCCTCCCTCGCCGTGTCTCCAGTAAGCCGCTGCTTCTTTAGTTTTGATTTCTAAGATTCTGGCTTCTGAGTTGATTTTTTGTACTAGATTCTGAATTGGGATTGTGTTCTGAGTTGGGTTGTTCCTTAATGTGAGTCTGAATTTAATTTGAATTGTTTCACTTAATTTTTCTGTTTCTGGATTTGGAGGTTGAATTATCTGTAACTCTGTATTCTGAGTTTTTGTTGTTGAAAAGCATTGAATTTGTTGAATCTAGTTAGGGTTTGGTTAGTTATAAGAGGCTTGTTGCACAATAAGAAATTTCATCAATGTGTTATTCAATTGAATTGTATATTGGCAGCCCAAAAAGGGATAATTGAATTGTATAAGAGAATTGATGTTGAATAATTAGCCTTGACTTGACAATGTCGCCTGCAAGATCTTTAATTTTTTGCAGCTTGAGTGGAAATTCTGCCTCAGTTAGTTGTTTTAAAGTTATCAATAAATTTAACTCAATCTGAATATTATCAATGAACTTTTCATCTTCAATTTTTTTTATATCTTAAATTCTATTAAAATTTTTTTACTTAAAAATTCATGAATTTAAATATATAAAATTATATATTAAATTTTTAATAATTTTATTTAATATTTAATTAAACCGGTTGAACTTCGGTTGAACCCCGGTCGAACCAGTGAACCATTAAACCAGTGACCTCACCGATTTATTGACCGGTCCGGTTCTCGCAACCTTGCTATTTGGAGATGATGATAATTGATTAAAATGGATTAAAGATGTGGGATTCAAAAAATTTAAAGGGAGTTCGCTGGGGTAAGGTGAACTCTATATAATTTGTATAAATTTCGTCGGGGGTGCGGCGAACTTGCTCTAAAAAAAATCGTTAAAGTTATCAATAAATTTAACTCAATCTGAATATTATCAATGAACTTTTCATCTTCAATTTTTTTTATATCTTAAATTCTATTAAAATTTTTTTACTTAAAAATTCATGAATTTAAATATATAAAATTATATATTAAATTTTTAATAATTTTATTTAATATTTAATTAAACCGGTTGAACCCCGGTCGAACTACTGAACCAGTGAACCAGTCGCCTCACCAGTTCATTGACCGGTCTGGTTCTCGCAACCTTGCTAGTGAGCTAACTATTAGACCAATCCAATTTAGTTAAATTTTTTTTTGGTTAAAAAAAATTCTTGTTATCGTCACTACATTTTTAACATGTGCCTTAAGCCAAACTTTAGGTTGGAATTGGAAGGATTTTTACTTTTTAGTTTTTACTCCTTATATTTCATTGAGTCAGTCCTACTAAACATTAGAATTTTTTTAAATAAATAAAATAAATATTAATATTACTGATATACGTAGTTTTCAGAGTATTTATCATTTTTCGTATTTAACTTTATCTTGTTCACAGTGTAAACGAGATATAAACCCTAAACGAGATAAGGTTACTTGGTGTCTATAAAAGCAACTCGTTTGCAGACCGCCTGACCCCACTCCTGACCCACATTTCTCACATTTCTCTCCATCCTTAGGCCAGTTTATTGAGAGTTTTGAGTTCCCAAAATGTTATGGCACGTAACCCTGACATAAATCGGATGAACGCAACCTGACATATTGCGGGAACCATCGACTTCGAGGTTGGTGCTATCTTTTGTGGTTCAAATTAATAATTGATTGTCTTTTAATTAGTGAATAGACCGGATAGATGGAATGATATTTAGGTAACACAGAGTATGTTAGTTGGAAAATATGGATCAAAACATTTATAAATAGTTAAGTTAATTTATAGTGAACTTTTTATTGATAGGGAAGACTTGTTGACAACTTAATTAGCAGAAGTTAAGTTTATTCATAGTGAAAATTTGATAAGTATGTTAGTTGGCAAATAAGAATTATAAGTACTATTTTTTCTGATGTTTATCTAATGGTTATCTAAGTTGCATATTATATTTTTTTAAGAATAGATATGAACATGCTAGATAAATTAGTTTGAAGTCTTGTATTTGTAACTTTTTTACCTTTAAACAGAGGCCTCGCCTTTTATTACCTAGGCGGGTTAGTCACACACTTGCACCTCTGGATGCTATCGTCCCTTACCTGAGGGAAGCCGGGTTTGGCAACACGGTGCAGCTCAAGAACTTTGTCTTTGACAACTCCTTGATCACTGCATTTGTGGAGCGGTGGCGTCCGGAGACCCACACTTTCCACATTAAGATGAGATGGCTCAGGGACCGAGTCCAACAGATGCCAGCCTCCGACAATTCGGACACCCTCAGGTGCTATATCATGCTGCTGATCGGTGGATACCTGATGACCGACAAGTCCAACAATCAGGTGCACATCAGGTGGTTGCCATTGTTGGCGGACTTTGGGAGGTACAACGGTCTTTCATGGGGGTTCGCTGTGCTTGCATGGACGTATCATTTCTTGTGCCATGCAGCACCTCATGATACGATAGACATCGTCGGCTGCAACTCACGTGTCCATCATAGTATGGCATAGGGGTGTACATGACCCGGTCCTGCCCGAAGACCCGACCCGAGCCCGAAGAATTTTGGGGCATGATGGTCCGGACCTGAAGTAGCCCGGGACTAACCCGAAAAAAAAGAAATGAAACCAAAGAGAGGGATGAAATTGGAACCGAGCCATAACTCGGGTCACCTGGACCTGGCCCGGTAGAGAATCATAATTCCCAAATCCAAGTGAACTAGGGCACGCCGCCACATTCATAGTTTCATTTAGCCACGAGTCATGCCTAAACCTCACGCAGTCACACCTCACAAGCCCTCTTCCACGCAGTCACACACCCTGCCACAGTCCCCTCTCAGCCTTTCCCCTCAGGCCCTCACAGCGCCACCGCCAGACCGGGACTGGACCATAGCTCGGGTCACCCGGATTCGGCCCGGTATAGAATCATAATTCACATTTCATATTTCACAATGAACTAGGGCACTTTCATACAGCCACGAGTCCACTATCCATGACCTCACAAGCCCTCTTCCACATAGTCATGCACCCTGCCACAGTCCCGTCTTAGCCCTTCCCCTCAGGCCCTCACAGCGCCGCCGCCAGCCTTCCCATCGCAGCCTTCTTTGTGCCTCTCACCAACCGTTGCATTCTTTCCCTCTCAGCCCTCTCTCTGTCTCTCACCAGCCACCATGACATCGCCCATCACTGCTCCACAGCCTCGAAGTCACGACGGTGGTGCACTGCTTCTCGCCTCCCTGTGACAACGTCCCTCGATGACGACGACGACTGCAAACGGCGACGGAGCTTCTCTGACCATCAAGACCTGAACGATGACGACGATTGCTTTTGCCGCTGGTGTCTTCTTCTCTTCTCTGCCCCTGCTCAAGCCCAGGTAAATAATTAATGTTTTGAATTTCTAATTAAGGATTTGATTATTGGAATTTCTGATTAGAAATTTGATTATTAGAATTTTTTATTAGGGTTTTGATTATTGGTTTTGATTATTGGAATTTTTTATTAGGGATTTTTATTATTAAAATGTCTGATTAGGAATTTAATTATTGGATTTTGTGATTAGGAATTTCGATTATTGTTCTGATTAAGTGTTTATTATTCTTCCTTTTTCAGTATTTGATTATTGTTCTGATTAGGTGTTTATTGTTCTAATCAGAATTTTAATTATTATTCTGACTCTTGATTATTGAAACTTCTGATTAGGTGCAACTTTGTTTTTCCTGTTTAAGTGTTTTGTTCTAATTATTGCTGAACTTTTGATGTGTTGCTGATTATTGCTGAATTTATTCTTGATGTTGTTTGTTTAGGATACGAACAATGGGAGGAGGAGATAATTGTGTTTCTCCACCAATCATCAAAAAGAACAAAACAATAGAAATTGAAGCTGGAAATTTATGTGTTTTTTTCTAATGCATAATATTTTGTGTTATTTGTATGTGATTTAACTATTTGGTGTTATTAGATAATATTAGTATTGATTGTGCTTATGTTTAAATTTTATAGAATGGTTGGTTCTCGTAATAATTTCTTTAAGTGAATTTCACTATATGATAATATCTCAATATATTAATAGAAGTGATTTATATATATATAT
>NC_029787.2:29422912-29429731 GCF_000816755.2 Arachis ipaensis | reverse complement strand
TTCATATATAATATATATATATATATATATATATATATATATATATATATATATATATATATATAGTATCGTATATAAAAGAGAGAGAAAAGAGAGTTTAAGTATTAACAGTATAAAAGAGATAAGATTTTGTTATTGATTGTGTGTATGAAAGTGAAACTACATTCCACTATTTATAGAGGTAACATGCTTGCTTTTTCAATACCTCTTTATTGTCATTCACTTTAGAGAATGTGAACTGCCCATAATGAATGGGCATCCACATCATCACCTTATCACAACACTCCCCCTTGGATGACCATTCAGGATTATGCCTCCTTAAAACCTTACTAAAGAAAAGTCCAGTGGGAAAAAATCTTAGTGAAGGAAAAAGAGTACAATATCCTTTGTGATAGGGACTGCCTCATTAAAAATCTTGTCAAGAAAAACTCAATGAAAAAAAACCTGACCAAGAAAAAAAGAGCACAGTCTCCCCCTCTTGTCGACATCATTTAGTGTCTCGAAATCGGCGTATCCCAATCTCATGTACTAATCTTTCAAAGGAGGATTTTGGGAGTGACTTTGTAAAAAAAAATCTGCCAGATTATCACTTGAGCGGATCTGTTGGATATCAATTATCCCTTGATTTTGAAGATCATGAGTGAAGAGGAATTTGGGAGAAATATACTTTGTTCTATCACCTTTGATGTATCCGCCTTTAAGTTGAGCAATGCATGCTGTATTATCTTCAAACAGGACAGTTGGAGTTATCTTATGATCAATCAGTCCACATGATGACAGAATATATTGGATCAAACTCCTGAGCCAAAAACACTCGCGACTTGCTTCATGAATCGCTAGTATTTTGGCATGATTAGAGGATGTTGCAGCAATCGTCTGTTTCGTGGACCTCCATGATATAGCTGTTCCACCATATGTAAACAGGTATCCTGTTTGAGATCTCCCTTTATGTGGATCAGACAAGTATCCAGCATCTGCATAGCCAACTAGTTGTGACTTGGATCTATAGGGATAAAACAATCCCATATCAACCGTTCCATGATGATATCGAAAGATTTGTTTGATTCCATTCCAATGTCTTCTGATTGGAGAGGAACTAAATCTTGCTAGTAAATTCACAGCAAATGATATATCGGGTCTTGTATTATTAGCAAGGTACATTAGCGCTCCAATGGCACTGAGATATGGTACTTTAGGACCAAGGATTTCTTCATTAGGACGGAATTGATCATTTTCCACATTCAAAGATCTTACGATCATTAGGGTACTTAATGGATGTGACTTATCCATATAAAATCTCTTCAAGATCCTTTCTGTGTATGTTGTTTGATGAATAAAGATCCCATTTTTTGTATGCTCAATCTGCAGGCCGAGACAAAATTTAGTCTTTCCAAGATCTTTCATAGCAAACTTTTCTTTTATAATTTTTATAATTGTTGGAATCTCTTCAGGAGTTCCAATGATATTTAAATCATCAACGTACACAACAATTATAATGAATCCAGATGTAGATTTCTTTATGAAAACACATGGGCAGATATCATCATTCTTGAATCTGTTTTTGGCCAGATACTCAGTAAGACGATTATACCACATTCGTCCAGATTGCTTTTAGACCATATAAAGATCTTTGCAATTTGACTGAGTATAATCCCTGTGAATATTCATTGGATGGTTTAGATATCTTTAGTCCTTCAGGGACTTTCATATAGATATCACGATCTAATGAGCCGTATAAGTAGGCTGTTACCACATCCATTAAATGCATATGTAATTTATGATATGCAGATAAACTGACCAAACAACACAATATTATCGCATCCACTATAGGGGAATATGTTTTTTCATAATCTATACCGGGCATTTGTGAAAAATCTTGTGCTACAAGTCGAGCTTTGTAGCATACAACTTCATTTTTCTCACAAATACCTAGCGGTATCCAACAAGTTTTACATCTTTTGGTGTACGGACTACAGGTCCAAAGACTTCACGTTTTGTAAGTGAGTCTAACTTAGCCTTCATGGCTTCTTCCCATTTTTGCCAATCATTTCTTTGTCGACATTCTTCAACTAATCTTGGCTCAAGATCCTTACTTTCATGCATGATATTTAATGCCACATTATATGCAAATATTTCGTTGACAATTGTCTTATTTCGGTCCCATTTCTTTCCTGTAAAGACATAATTTATCGAGATCTCGTTATTTTCACAATTTTCAGGTACCTGAATGTCTTCTGGCGTTAAAACTATATCAGAATTTTGAACAACTGCAGGTGTCTTTACTATGTCTTTTTCAACAGGAATAGTATTTACATCTTTTCTCTTTCGAGGATTTTTGTCTTTGGAATCGATAGGTCTGCCACGTTTCTAGTGTGTATTTGCTTCGGTGGTAATTTGTCCGACTAGGACCTCAATTTGAATTGGGGTATTTTTTGCTGGTATATAAGATTTGGTTATCCTCTTTGTATCGAAAAATGCATCAGGCAATTCATTTGCTATTCTTTGCAAATGTATAATCTTTTGAACTTCTAGTTCACATTGCCCTGATTGAGGATCTAAATGCATCAAGGATACATTCCAATTAAGTTCCTTTTCAGGAAGCTTATTCTCTCTCCCTAATGTTGGAAATTTTGATTCATCAAAATGACAATTCACAAACCGGGCTTTAAATACATCTCCAGTTTGTATCTCATGATACCTCACTATAGAGAGAAAATCATATCCAACATATATCCCCAATTTTCTTTGATGTTCCATTTTGGTGCGATTAGGTGGTGCAATGGGAACATATATCGCACATCCGAATATTCTTAAATGGGAAACATTTGGCTGGCCAAAAGCTAATTGCATAGGAAAGAACTGGTGGTAACTCGTTGGCCTCAAACGAATAAGTGCTGCGGCATGTAAAATAACATGCCCCCAAACCGAGGTTGGAAGATTTGTTCTCATAAGTAAGGGTCTAGCAATTAATTGGAGGTGTTTAATAAGTGATTCTGCTAACCCATTTTGCGTGTGAACATAAGCTACTGGATGTTCAACACTTATTCCATTAGCCATACAATAAGCATCAAAAGCTTGGGAAGTAAATTCATCAGCATTATCAAGACGAATTGCTTTGATTGGATTTCCTGAAAATTGTGCTTTTAATCGAATAATTTGAGCCAGTAATCTCGCAAACGCCAGGTTGCGAGAAGACAATAAGCACACATGTGACCATCTTGAAGATGCATCTATCAGGATCATAAAATATCTAAAAGATCTACATGGTGGATGAATAGGTCCACATATATCATCTTGAATCCTTTATAGAAATTTAGGGGACTCAAATCCAATCTTTACTGGTGATGGCCTTAAAATTAACTTTCCCTGAGAACATGCAGCACAACAAAATTCACTAGATTTAAGAATCTTCTGGTTCTTTAATGAATGTCCATCAGAATTTTCAATAATTCTCCGCATCATGGTTGTTCCCAAATGACCCAATCGGTCGTGCCAAGTTATGAATTCATTTGGACTAGTAAACTTCTGGTTTACAATGGCATGTGATTCAATCGCACTAATCTTGGTATAATATAACCCAAATGAAAGTGAGGGTAACTTTTCTAATATAACCTTTTTATTTAAATCATGAGTTATGATACATAAGTACTCATGATTTCTCTCATTCATAGTCTCAATATGATATCCATTTCGGCTAATATCTTTAAAGCTCAACAAGTTTCTTAGAGACTTGGTAGATAATAGTGCATTATTTATTATGAATTTTATTTCTCTAGGAAACAAAATTATAGCTCTTCCAGAGCCTTTTATCACATTGCCTGAGCCAATAATAATATTAATATATTCTTCTTTTGGCACAAAATGGGTAAAATATATATTACTTTTGAGAATGGTGTGCGAACTTGCACTATCCGCAAGGCAAATATCTTCACTGTATGTCCTTGCCATTCTCTTCAAAGACAAATAATAATAAAATGAGTAGAAGTATATGCGCATAAAATTATTTTCTTGATTGAAAATATTTTTCTAAGAAGTATAGCACATTCAATAATTTTAAAATTCATAAATATTTTATTAAACATTATTTATATATATTATTCAGATGCATAGAAAATAAAACTTAACAAGAAGTTCTTTACATTATTTATTTACATGAATACTTAACAATTTCACATATTAAACTATTCCATCATTGATCAAATGGCCAATATTTCCTTTAGGATCCTCAAAGAAATCAGATACATCATAATGAGTAGTAGAATTTTCAGCATCATTTGAAACGAAATTTGTTTCCTTTCCTTTATCATCATTTTTCAAAGATGCTTGATAAAGATCGACTAGGTGCCTTGGGGTACGACAGGTATGTGACCAATGACCCTTTTCACCACAACGGAAACATTTATCCTCTGTTGATTTATTTTGTCCATTATTCCTTTCTTTATCCCACTTCTGGTGAGATCCTTTGTGAACATAATTCCTTTTCCTTCCATAATTTTTCTTGCTACTAAAACCTTGCAATTTACCTCTTCTAGGGTAATGATTTGCCGCATTTATTTCAGGAAATGGGACGGCGCCAGCTGGGCATGCTTCATGATTTCTTAAAAGCAATTCATTGTTGCGTTCAGCAACAAGAAGGCAAAAAATTAACTCAGAATATTTTTTAAATCCTTTTTCTCGATACTGCTGCTGCAGGAGCACATTCGAGGCATAGAAGGTTGAGAAAATTTTCTCTAACATATCATTATCAGTTATCTTTTCCCCACATAATTTCATTCATGAGGTGATTCGAAACATTGTAGAATTATATTCATTTATGGATTTAAAATCCTGTAGACGCAAGTGCGTCCATTCATATCGGACTAGAGGAAGTATCACCGTCTTTTGATGATTGTACCTTTCTTCAAGGTCTTTCCACATATCTGCAGGATCTTTTAATGTGAGGTATTCATTTTTCAATCCTTCGTCAAGATGACAACGAAGGAAAATCATGGCTTTGGCTTTATCCTTTTGGGATGCATTATTTTCAGCCTTAATGGTATCTCCAAGATCCATTGAATCAAGATGGATTTCAGCATCTAATATCCATGATAAATAATTGTTTCCAAATATATCAAGAGCATTGAATTCAATATGAGAGAGTTTTGACATAATGAAAATTTATTACCTGAGTCTTCCTAAAATTTGATTAGAGTCTCGTGCTGATAACGTGTTGTAAAATAAATAATTAAGGAAGATATAATAAATATAAAATAAGAAGTATAAATAAAATACTATAGTGTATTAATAGAAGTGATTTATATATATATCACTAATATATATAGTATCGTATATAAAAGAGAGAGAAAAGAGAGTATTAAGTATTAAAGTCTAAAAGAGAGAAGATTTTGTTATTGATTGTGTGTACCAAACTGAAATTACATTCCACTATTTATATTTTTGAGTAAAGTATCATTTTTGTCCCCAACGTTTAGGGTAAATTCCAAAATTGTTCTTAACGTTTCAATCGTCCTATTTAAGTCCCTAACGTTTCAAAACTGACTCAATGTTGTCCTGCCGTTAGGGATCCGTTAACAGAATTGACGGCGGGACAAAATTGAGACAATTTTGAAATGTTAGAGACTTAAATAAGACAAAAACGTTGGGGACAAAAATGATACATAGAAATAAATTTTAATTTTATTCTTCAATAATGAATTTTTTACTATACATAGTATTCAATTATTTTTTAATCACATCTAAGTAAATTATACTTAATCATATTACTTTTATTTTAAATAAATTATTTTTTTTATAATTTTACTCTTAAAGAATTTTAGTTATCATGAAATGTTTGTAGAATGACTAGTATATAAACTTGCAGAAAAAAATAATATATATACGATAAAATATAAATTATACCTTTTGTCTCTAATGTATCAAAATTCTTTAAAATTATAAAAAAAATAAATTTATTTAAAATGAAAGTAATGTGATTAAGTGTAATTTATTTAGATGTAATTAAAAAATAATTGAATATTATGTACAGTAAAAAATTAATGTTATTGAAAGATAAAATTGAATTAAAATTTATTTTTATATATCGTTTTTGTCCCTAACGTTTTCGTCCTATTTAAGTCCCTAACGTTTTATAATCGTCTCAATTTTGTCCTGCCGTCAATTTTGTTAACGGATCCTAACAGCAGGACAACATTGTCAATTTTGAAACGTTAAAGACTTAAATAGGACGATTGAAACGTTAGGGATAACTTTGGGACTTACCCCAAACATTGGGAACAAAAATGATACTTTACTCTATATTTTTTTGGGTGACATTCCACTATTTATAGAGGTAACATACTTGCTTTTTCAATACTTCTTTAATGTCATTCACTTTAGAGAATGTGAACTGCACATAATGAATGGGCATCCATATCATCACCTTATCACAACAGAAATCTGACCTGCTTATTTATTGCTGTAGGGGAGTGACCAATCAATGGATTTAGATTCTCTAAAGTTTAAATTTCATTTTAGAGAGTAAGGTGTGATCTTCTACCTTTGAATAGTTTCTCTTTTATATTTATTCTTGGTCTTACCTATGAAATAAATGGTGAGAAATCACACTTTACTATCTAAAGTGAAATTTAAACTTTAGAGGATCCAAATCCCCAACCACTTATTTCTGACGTGCATTTTATTTATTCTATTTATTTTTTATTATTATTATTTTTCAAACAAAGTAATTATGCATATACATTTTACATCATCCAGACTATATGCATACTTGTTCCACAACTCCAAATTAAATTGTACATATAATAAAAGTTTTTTATTTTAAAA
>NC_029787.2:29394233-29422887 GCF_000816755.2 Arachis ipaensis | reverse complement strand
AAAAAAAAAAAAAAAATGGTTTCTATCCTCTGAAATTAACTCATAGCCCTCTGATACGGTAAACTCGATAATGAATAACCGTTACTTGGCAACACAATAGATAAAAAATTTTTAAAAATTAATATAATGCATATATAATCTTAATCAATAGTGAGATTTTATATATTATTTTAATTTATTTATATATCATTAATTAAAAGCATATATTTATTATAAAAATAAAAAAATTATATTGATAAATTCAACCAAAAAATACATATACTATTTATTAAACTACTATCTTTAAATGATTTTTACATAGAAAAATTTTTTTTTTAGTTAATTCTATTATTTTATATTAAAAATTATAAAATTATAAAAAAATATAAAAAAGAACAAGAATAATTATTTTATATACAATTCTCTAATGTAAAATAAAAAAATTTATTTTTTTAACTTTCCTAGATTAAAAATTTTAACTGCACACAACGGTTCATTTAACCAGTTCGATGACCGGTTTGATTAATTTGCCCTTCTCTAATTCCTGTGACAGTGTTACTCCAGCAGCTTAGAATCGCTGCACCAGCTCAGTTTCCCGCGCCACCACCTCTTGCTACTCACTTGGTTCTTCTCCTGATTAAGGAAATTGAAGGAAGATGGAGTATGTGAGCCCTGAAGGACTTCGCTTGGACGGTCGCCGCCCCATGGAGATGCGGCAAATTCGAGCCGAGATTGGTGCTGTTTCCAGAGCTGATGGGTAATTCTTTTCGTGCTTTTCAAACCTCTTAATTTCCAAATTAGGGTTTGGCTAATGCGTGGTTTTTGTTTTTGGAACCAGTTCTGCTATTTTTGAGATGGGTAACACCAAAGTGGTTGCTGCTGTATATGGCCCCAGAGAGGTAAATAACTTTTCAATTTGCATTTCAGCATTATTTGATATGATTGCTGTATTAACTTGTATGCCTTTCAGGTCCAAAATAGGAGCCAGCAAATGAGTGACCAGGCTTTGGTGAAAAACAATTTTTTTCTTATCAAGTTATTATGCATTTTGTGTCTAGGTAGTGTATTTTGCTGGATACCTAATTGCTGTCTCTCTATCTACATGCTTCTCATCATCTCTGTAGATTCGATGTGAGTACAGCATGGCTAACTTTAGCACTGGAGATCGCAAGAGGAAACCAAAGGGTGACAGGTTTTCTCATATGCTCTTGCTTAAATTTAATTCCTAGTTCTTTTTTGTTTGGGCACTGTTTTTAGTTATTTATAATGTTGAAATAGTAGCTCAAGACTGAATTGGATGATGCAAATAATGCTAATATTATGAAACAGAACACTGAACAATATGTCAGCAGTACATAACATTCTAATTTCAATCTGTAGCAGTAGAATATGTAATGTGTCAATTAGAACAGTGCAATGATGAATTTGGAGAACACTAGAATCTTTGTCCCACAGTTAAATTTAGCAACCAAACGAAGGAGTCACTGAGATATGTAAGTAGCCAACATGAGCAACTAATCACTGATGTGTCCAAGTGAAGGGTCTTTAAGATATCTCGGTCTGAGAAGAGTTGACAGTACAGAAGAGAATTTGGAAAGGAAGGAGAAACTTAGGGCATACCATTCCCCACCAATATACATCTTATGACACTTTAACTTTTTCTTTTTGATTGTGTTAAACTGGTTCTTATGGCCAAATTGCCAGGTTCTTTAACACTAGGAGAATGACCTCTTGCTCTTCTTTTTCTGACGGGATTTTTCTCTTGCTACAGGAGATCAACTGAAATTTCTATGGTTATTCGACAGACTATGGAAGCATGCATAATGACACATTTAATGCCTCGTTCCCAGGTTCCATTTTACACAGCTTCTGGAATCTCTTTTTCATTAATGTAAATTGTATATTTATTGTTTGTATGATTCATATATGTCATTTGCAGATAGATATTTATGTCCAAGTTCTCCAAGCAGATGGTGGTAAGTTAAAACCTTATAATGGGATCTTGTTATCACCATTTTTCCTCATGATAAATATTTGTTTATCTTGTGCTCTTCTAATAATTTATCTTCTGTTAAATCTTTCTAGTATTAACAAATGATTCTTTAGTTTCTTTGAAGCCCTTCATTATTGACCATTAACTAACTCTTTTCCCCAATATTCCTTGTGTAGGAACTAGATCTGCATGTATCAATGCTGCAACTTTGGCCCTTTCTGATGCTGGGATCCCCATGTGTGATCTTGTAACTTCATGTAGTGCTGGATACCTTAATAGCACCCCTTTGCTTGGTATGCACCTATTTTACTTGACTTTTCAAATGGCTAAATGCAAGTTTGTGTTTTCTTTTAAACTGCTCATCTTTTGTTTTAGCTTTGCAACTTTGTAATTATTGAAACTTGTTGTATGAATATGGACAGATTTGAACTACGTAGAAGACAGTGCTGGAGGTCCTGATGTAACTGTTGGAATTCTGCCAAAGTTGAATAAAGTGACACTTCTTCAGGTTAATTTTCATTGCATCATTTTGTTTTTCGGATTTCTTATAGTCAACAGTGTAAAGTTAGTTTTAGACCTTTTTTTTTGTTACCCCAATATGCATTCTTTCTTTTGTTGCTGGCTGTAGATGGATTCTAAACTACCGATTGACATTTTGGAAAATGTTATGCAACTGGCAACTGAAGGCTGCAAAGCAGTTGCAAATTACATCCGTGAAGTAAGTGCTGTACCTCAATTTTGTGATCACCTTCAAAGGAATCAAATCATGGCCTATTGATTTCTTAGCTTAATTCCTGATCTCTGTCCTGCTTAGCAGATTCTATTAGAGAACACAAAGCAACTGGAGTATCGACGGGGTGTATAATTCAGTGGCTGAAGTGATGTGTCCTTTTTGCTATCTACCTGGAAATATTTTTGGCATGTGGGTTGTTTGTGAAACAAGAAATGCAGAGCTTGATGTTCTTATAAATTCATTTTGTCTTGTACTTTCAGTGTTCCCTGTATTTTAGCAAAGTCTGAATTAAATGTTTGACTTATTGACTGAAAGAAAATAGAGAGAATTAAAAGTTCCCCTGGATTCTGATTCTTAGGCTGTAAATCTTTCCAGATGAATTTGTCAACAGAATTTTGATGATGCCGTTCATTTCTTCTTTGGCCAACATATTCAATTTTCCCGTCTTAATAAATAATAATGATTACGAAAGCTATTTGTAATTTATATTTACATATAGTTTATTTATTTATTTTGAATTGAAACTGGTCACTAGGGTTGAATAAAATCAATATTATCCTACAGTGACCGTTATTAAGAAAAAAAAAAGACAAGAATAATGTTACAGAGAAACCCAATTCCTCCATTTTAGAGAAATTAATAAATAGAATATTTACCAGCGAAAATGATTGATTGCTGGTTATAACTTTGAATAAAATAGATACACCACCATGTTCACTGAATCAAAAAGTATGCATAGAACTAACTTGGGTTGGCTGAGTGGTTCACTTGTCCACTTAAGCAAGTGTTACGGATCCGAATTACGCCTTATGTATGCAATAACCCATTGCCAGAATGCCAGTGACAGATCCTTAAATGGAGCTTAGATATGTGGTGGATTAGTCCTTAACCAAAAAACTGAAAAAAGTTCCATTAATATTACTTAATTAACACTTTACACCACCATTGAATTCATTACATTCCAAGGTCAATAATGTCACTAACAATGACTAAATCCCCATAATGGTCCCCGAGATTGACGCTGTGCACCAAAATTGTCCCTGAGATTCCAATTGCACCAATTACGTCCCTGAGATTGGAAAATTTGCACCATAGTGATCCCTGACCCGTTTTCCGTTAACGGCGCGCTGACGTGGCTTGATGACGTGGATTTTTGGTGACACGTGTCACCTCATGGTTTGGCCACGTGTAACGGTATGATGACGTGTCGGTCAACGACACGTGGCAAGCCGACGTGGATGGGTATGCCACGTGTCACAATGCTATTTTGCCACGTGTCAGATTATGCCACGTGTCGCAATGCTATTTGTCCACGTGTCATCCACGATGTCATCGTTACATGTGTACCAAATTGGTCCCTTACTTTGCATCTAATGACTCATTTTAGTCCCTAAAATTGAATGTCGTGCACCAAATTAGTCCCTTCATCAGTTTTTTCTCATTTTTTTTTATAAATTTAAAATTCTCATTATATATTTGAATACACTAATTTTAATTTTATCTTTTCACAAGTTATTTAAATACAAGTGTTTTTATAAAATATTTTTAAAATATTAATTTTAATTATACAATTTTTTTCTACAATATTTTATTAAAAGAATTATGTGACATATTGATATTGATTTAATAAAGAGTGTAAGTTAAGAGTTTAATACTATGGTATCTACTCCAATGAAGATTTAATGATTATCTTCATGTGAAGATACATCATTTTGACCATTGGATGATAGATTGTAGGGCTTGATTTTATTTGAAGTAAAATTGTTACCTTTATGTAAAGTGTTGCTAAATAAATAAGTTACACTTTTTAAACAAGGATCATCATGAGAAGATGTTTTTGGCATTTTCATGGGAGTAGTTGCCTAATAATATTCCTTAATACAATTTTTTTAATATTTAACACTTTAATAAATATTTTAAGAATACTTGATAAGACACTTATTAACTAATATAAATTTATTATTCTCATCCATTTTAAGAATGTTCGATTTTCTATATAATTAACTTCTCACTAAATTAATAAGATAGATTTATACTGTCGATTATAATAATTCATTTTATCTATAACTTGTTAGGTGACTTTTTCATATATTACACTATTAATTAATATAAGTACTTATTATAACTATGACTTGAACAATATTAAAACAGATACAAATAAACACAAGAGGCAATAATAAAGTTTTGGTTTTAGTTAACATGTACACCAATGATACAAGTTAACATTATTAATTAAAAAATTTATTATAATATAATTAAAATTAGTGTATAAAAAAATATAAAAACTTTTAAATTTATAAAAAAATGAGAAAAAACTGATGAAGGGACTAATTTGGTGCACGATATTCAATTTCAGGGACTAAAATGAGTCATTAGATGCAAAGTAAGGGACCAATTTGGTGCACATGTAACGATGACATCGTGGATGACACGTGGACAAATAGCATTGCGACACGTGGCATAATCTGACACGTGGCAAAATAGCATTGTGACATGTGGCATACCCATCCATGTCAGCTTGCCACGTGTCGTTGACCGACACATCATCATATCGTGACACGTGGCCAAACCATGAAGTGACACGTGTCACCAAAAATCCACGTCATCAAGCCACGTCAGCGCGCCGTTAACGGAAAACGGGTCAGGGACCACCCGTTAACGGAAAACGGGTCAGGGACCACTATGGTGCAAATTTTCCAATCTCAGGGACGTAATTAGTGCAATTAGAATCTCAGGGACAATTTTAGTGCACGGCGTCAATCTCGGGACCATTACGGGGATTTAGTCCACTAACAATACTAAGTATTATTAGCATCCTAAGCAACAATTACGTAATCTGCTGCTATGTTACTATTAATTAATAGCAACACATCCAAAACATATGTGGTGCATGTTGCGCCTGCTATATATATGATTAGCAATTGATATTGGATTATTTATGCATATAACAAGAGTGAGTAGTGGGGCCAGAAATTTTTTACCGGTTGTCTCAGCAAGAGAATAAATTGGTTGCCGTGTTTCCATGTATAGTACTGCTGCCTCTCCATTATATTTATAGTAGTGTATACATCCTTGATGGCCTTCTTGTTGTTATGCTTAGTGGGTTTAAGTCACACAAAATGTGATTTTGAGGCTATCTTCAACTTCGGGGATTCAAACTCAGACACTGGTGGTTTCTATGCAGGTTTTCCCGCACAGTCTGCTCCTTTTGGAGTTACTTTCTTCAAAAAACCAGCTGGCCGAGCTTCCGATGGCAGACTCATGATTGATTTTCTTGGTAATCTTTCATATTCTTTCTTCCTTAGTTGGTTTTTTGTCATCAACCATTTATAAACCAAGGGCAGACTTATCTGGTTATTCATTGATACTAAATTACTAATATTAATAATTATATTTTACATTTGATTTGGCAGCTCAAGCTCTTGGATTGCCATTTTTGAGTCCCTATCTGCAATCAATAGGATCAAACTTCAGACATGGGGCCAACTATGCAACATTGGCATCCACTGTGCTTATTCCTAACACTTGTTTGTTTGTCAGCGGGATCAGCCCTTTCTCTCTTGCTATCCAGCTCAACCAAATGAAGCAATTTATAACCAGAGTCCTTGAATTTCATCAAGAAGGTGCAAAATGTACAAAGTTTCTAGTTCCCAAATTTTATTTATTATTTCACCCGTTCCACAAAGACAAAGTGGCATATTAACAAATCCATGTATCTAGATATAAATTATGCCTATATACACTAGCTCTGAATAGAACACTTTGTTCAAATAAACAGTTATTTAAGAATGGAAGCAGTATTATAGGAGCTTACTAGTTTTCTTTTAACAATGCCAAAACTGGCACCCCTTTTCTTGTGTTATCATCATCAATATAATAATTATAAAATAGAGATAGGAGTTATAGGATTAGTATTTTTTTTTTGGTCAAGCGGATTGGACAGCCCTCAATCCTAGCCATTACATCCATGTTTCACATACCCACACAACACACTCACACACACTACCATGGGTTCTTAAACAACAACCAGCCTCAGCTGGGATTTGAACCCGGTGCACCTCCTAGCAAGGCAAACATAATTGCCACTCAACCAAGCATTGCGGTGCAGATTAGTATTGTTTAGAATTGATGAGGTGTCCTATTAATAGAATATTTCAGAGTATCCGAGTCTTGTGAACAAGAGTATTTCAGTACAATTAATTTTACTTTTCTTAGCTTTAACCCTTTTAAGTTCTTGCTTTTAGAATTAACTTTATTTTAGTTCACAACATCTTGCAGAAGCCAAGCTTCCTTCACCGGATATATTCGGAAAATCGCTTTACACATTCTACATTGGCCAAAATGACTTCACTTCCAACTTAGGTGCCATTGGTGTAGGTGGAGTGAAGCAGAAATAGGTGCCACAATTAAGGTGAGACTCAACACCAACACAGATCTATTATTAAATAACAAAATAATAGTTCAGACATTGATGAATTTGGATGTATGGTTTCCTTTGAAAGAGACATTGAGACAGACTAGAGAGACTCTCTCTGATGTACACACTGTTCTGTTAGAGCTCTTTCAGCATCCAACTTCTCATGGTTCAAATCAAACACTTCTCCTTCATATCTATATATAAGTTTAATCACTTCTCAAAACGGTTTATATATTCTTTGGAACACGGATAAAGTATGGCACGAAAGCATGTTGCGGATATGGAGGGGGAAAGTACAATTTCGCAGAGTGACAGCAACAGCATGTGATGATCCTTACAACTACGTAACCTGGGATGGGATCCATGCAACAGAAGCTGCAAACAAGCTTGTTACCTATGCCATTCTCAATGGTTCCTATTCTGATCCCAACTTCCCTCTTCAGGAACATTTTAAATCGATTTGTCTCACGTTCATATTTAGTTTCGATGCGCCACAGTTTTTGCAATGAAGCCACTAAAACTAAGAGAAAGTGACAAAATGTCATGAATTCAGGCCGTATTATTCCTTAAGCATAATATTATTTGATATAAATTAAAGATGAAAAAAACAAAAAAAAACAAAAAAGAGTATAAAAAAGCTACGTGCTTATGGACTACTGAGTACTTACAACAATCTTGTATTGGGCAAGTCAGCAATCTCCTCAGCTACCAACTTATGCTTGCTTACTTTAATTAGTCCCGGTAAAGATTAGGGTGCACATGGGCGGGTCAAGCCGAGTTTGATGTGACCCAGATCCGACTCGAAATATACACTGGGTCTATTTATTAGATCCGAACCTGGCCCTAGACCCGATGAAACCAATACACTTTCGGGCCACAATTATACCGGGTGAAAACTGGGTAAAAATCGGGTGAAAATCGGGCCGTTAACATTACATTACGTTGATACCTTCTTGTAAGTTAGCATGTAAAAATATCCAAATTTCCAAGACTCCAACCATTATTTAACATGGTAAAATTCAGTTAGAAAAATATAACAAGAACTAACCCTTCTTCACAATTAAAGCATAACCACAATCAATACTAATATTGTCTAATAATACCAAATATTTAAATCAATACAAATAACACAATATTATGCATTAGTCTAAAGTCTTATACATTCTAAACATAAAACATTAACTTATAGTCTTATAATGACTAATAACACAAAATATTAAGATTTACAATACTTAAATTCCATATAAGAATAGTCATGATTCAACACTAATAAGTAATAACACACAATATTAATTGTGTATGATGACTGGGCCACCGGGCCGACTTTGGGTGACCCGAGCTATGGCCCGGACCCGACCCAAAATAATGACCAGGTCTATTTTTGAGACCCTTACCCGGCTCTAAACCCGATGAAATCACACCAAATTAGCCCCTAAAGTGTTCGGGACCGGGCCGGGCTTTTGGACCGGGTCGAGTCATGTGCACCCCTAGTAAAGATCCCCAAAAGAAAAAAAAGTTTAATTATTTTGCAAGTCCCTATGACTTTACTGAATGTTTAATTAAGTCTTTATATTTTTTTAATTGGATCTGTATACGTTAATTTTTTTAATTAAATTTCTACCGTGACAAAAAACGTTTAAAATAACAGAATATTCTATTAAAAAAATGAATATTCTCTTTTTTGGGATAAAAAATCTAGTGATTGGACACTTTCATATTTCAAAAATTTCAAAAAAATCCTTTTCATTTGAACCTCACGTTCACATATCCCTAATAGGGCTGGCAATAGATAAGGTATGGTAGGATTTGGACTCTATCTGAAAGGAATTTTCCAACAGTAGTTCTTATCGCAGAAGAACAGAAAGAAAGAAAGGGAAATTGAAAAGGGAAGAAAAGCTAAAGAATAGAAGTATTGAATTTAGTTTTTCAGTAAAACAAAATGAGTCATCCCTTCAATAGAGTTTCCCATCTCTACTTATATAGCACTTTTAAAATCAAAATTAGTTCTCTAATTATCATAATTAATCATCCTTAATCTCAACACCTCCCTCAAACTCGAGCTTGGCCTTGGGACAACTCGCAGTTTGAACCTCAGTCTTTCAAATGTGGAGGCTGTCAAAGGTTTAATAAGAAGATCAGCAACCTGGTTTGTCCCTGGAATATGCATAACATGTAACTGTTTTTGATTTATCTTGTCCCTGATTAATTGTACTTCAAGCTGGAAATGTTTAGTCTTGTCATGTAACACAGGATTTGCCATTAACAAAACAGTGCTTAAGTTGTCACAATATATCGTTGGAGCAGTTTGAAGCTTGACATCCAGTTCTTCTAGCAAATGCTTGAGCCATTGTACCTCAGCTTCACAAGCTGCTACACTCCTAAATTCTGCTTTAACAGAGGAACGACTTATAGTCGGTTGTTTCCTGCACATCCAAGAAATTAAGTTAGCCCCAAAATACACACAATACCCTGACACTGACTTTCTATCTTCTAGATCTGTAGCCTAATCTGAGTCTGCAAATCCATATAATCTCATATCATCGCTTCTGTGCAGGACTAAACCATGATGCTGTGTGCCTCTCAAATATCTTAACACCTGCTTTGCTGCCTTCCAATGAGCTAAGAGGGGAGAATGTATAAATTGACTAATTTTTGCCACAGCAAAAGAGATATCTGGTCTTGTGATGCATAAATATTGTAGAGATCCTACAACAGTTCGATAAAGCTTTGGATCTTCAAAACTCTCTGAACCTGCTGACAACAATTGTAGCGAAGAAACCATAGGGGTTGGCATAGAGCTAGCTTGCGCCATCCCCAATTTTGACAATAAATCTGTAATATATTTGGTTTGTGAGAGATGCAAAGTTCCATTTTCAGTTTTGTGAATCTCAACCCCCAAAAAATAGCTTAAGTCACCTAAATCTTTTAATGAGAAAACAGTGTCCAATTTCTTAATCATGTCAGCCACACAATGTAAATTATTGCCAGTAATTATAATGTCATCCACATAACAAAAAATATAAATAATTGAATTGGTATGTTTCTTTATAAACAAAGAATTATCAGACTTGACATTATTGAAACCAAAAGAGTGCAAAGTGGTGCTTAACTTAATGAACCACTCTCTAGGAGCTTGTTTCAAGCCGTAGAGAGATTTATGCATCCTACAAACATGTGTGTCAGAATTTTCTTCAAAGCCAATCGGCTGTGACATGTAGATTATTTGATGTAAATTCCCACTCAAAAAGGCATTGTTGAAATCAAATTGTCTTATTACCCAATTTCGAGAAAGAGCTAAGCTTAAGATTAGTCTAATTGTTGTAGGTCTAATTACCGGACTAAAAACTTGTTCAAAGTCAAAACCTTCTTCTTGGTGAAAGCCTTGAGCCACTAACCTAGCTTTATACTTGTGAATGGATCCATTAGGGTGTCTTTTAATGGTAAAAACCATTTGCAACCTATAATTTTTGCATTTTCTGGCTTAGGCACTAAAGACCAAGTATTGGTTCTTTGTAGAGCTTGAAACTCTTCTATCATCGCCTCTTTCCAACAAGGAATACTGAGGGCAACATGAGCTGTTTTAGGAGGGTGTTCATCACTAGTTTTGGACCGAATAGAAGAAAAAAATACTTTTGGTTTAGATGAACCTGTTTTAGACCTTGTCATCATAGCATGAGTATTGTGAGGAGTAATTGGTTGTGAATGGTGTGATGTTGTAGAGGGTTGAGTGTTAGAGGATTCTATAGGTCGAAGAACAATCTCTATGCCAGAAGTGGGTTGTATTGGGCCTTGTGGCTGTGTTGGAGTAGGATTGTGGCTAGGACCAAAAGCATCCTCTAATTGATGGCTTGGATAGTCATTAGTTGTGACAGAAGGAACACCTTTAATTGTATGTGAACTAAGTAGAGTGTCTTGCTCATTTAAGGTGCATGGATTTTGATGAGTGGCGGAAGTTACATGGGGAACAACCGTAGGAATAGGGTACTTTGAAAAATAAAAGGAACTATCTGCATCCTTCTTAGTTAAGTCAAGCTCATTAGTAACAGATTTAGAGAGAAATAAGTCAGAATAAGGAAACTAAGATTCATCAAATTTAACATTCCTAGTGATATATATTCGTCCATTGGGTGATAGACATTTATAGCCTTTGTAATTAGGGGCATATCCAAGAAACACACACTTATGTGATCTATAGTTTAATTTATTCTGATTAAAAGGTGTAAGAAGAGAAAAAGTATGCGCTACCAAAGATTTTGAGAGATTGATAATCAGGTTTCTGTTTAAATAAGACCTCAAAAGGTGATTTTTGTGACAAAATAGGAGTTGGTAACCTATTTATCAAATAAGTAGCTGTAACAGCTTCATCCCAAAAAATCTTTGGCATTTGAGCAGTGGATAACATGGCTAAACTCATTTCTATTAAATTCTGATGTTTTCTCTCAGCTCTTCTATTTTGTTGGGGAATATATGGACATGAAAAACGATGTTGAATACCCTCTTGTGCAAGGTATGTAGAAAAAACTTTAGAAGTGTACTCACCGCCATTATCTGACTGTAAAGCCTTTAATTTGCAATCAGTTTGGTTTTCTATAAAATTTTTATATTGAATGAAAGCTGTAAAAACTTGAGATTTGTGAGATAGTAAAAAAGTACATGTATATCTGGAAAATGCATCAATAAATGTAACATAATACTTGTAACCAAGATGAGAAATAATGGGAGATGGTCCCCAAACATTCGTATAAACCAATTGCAATGGTGAAGTGTAAACAGTTAAAGAATCACTATATGGAATAGAATGCATTTTAGCTTGAACACAATTTTCACAAAGACTAGGCTTCTTATTATCAGCACTATTATCAAAAGGAATGTTACATTGTGATAGAACAAGATGTACAGTTTTGGTGGCAATGTGTCCTAATCTCTTATGCCACAAATCAAAAGAAGGAAGAGAGATAGAGAAAGCTTTAGGACATGAATTTGTTTGTGAATGATAAGGGACAACAATATTAGAAAACCGATATAAACCTCCTTGCCTAAAACCTTGTAGTAGAACCTTCTTGGTGAACTGACATTTAACAAGACAATAAAAGGTATGAAATTCAAAATAAACAAAATTATCCTCAGCAAATTTAGAAACAGAGATCAGAATCTTGGTTATATGAGGACAGTGAATTAGCTTTTGTAGAGAGAACCATCTTTTAGAAGATAAAGAATACAAAAAGGAGTGTCCAACATTAGATATAGAAATACCTGTTCCATTACCTATCTACACTTGTTCTGGCCCTGTGTATTCAGATGATGCAATCAAGTTAGATTGAGAATCGGTTACATGATGAGATGCACCTGTATCGGGATACCAAGCTGGGTCAGAGATAGTAGATGGCGCAACAAGAAATGCAGTAGGGTTGTGAAAAGTATTTGTAGGTGGAGGAGGAGTAGTTGCAATAGAATTCACTTGGGATGGAGTGGAAGCAATCGATGAAAGAGAGTTGTAATTGTTCATTTGAGTGCCATAATTTTGTGACGGTGGGGGAATCTGTTGATCAAATCTATGAAAACAGTGCCAAGCAATGTGTCAAAATCGGCCACATACTTGGCATTGAGGTCGTGGTTGTTGATAAAAGGACCTGCCACCTCTAAAAGGTCGACCTCCACCTCTCCCCTTTCCTCGCATCGGATTGCCTCTCATAGTATTTGACATAGAAGGAAAAGAACTTTGAGTAAAATTAGCTTGTACAAGAACATTATCTGGCTTTCTGAACTTATTCATCATATCATCATGAGTCAATACCAGAGTTTGCACTTCACAAAGACTATACATTTTAGGTTTCGCATTGATTGTGATTAAAAGACTTTGATAGTCTTCATTTAAACCCTCAAGAATAGCTTTTACATGTTTCTCTGTCGAAAGAGGGTAACCTAAGGCTGCCAAAGAATCAGCAAGGCTTTTAATTTTTGAGATATAATCCTGATCAGACATACCATGTTTCTTGACCAATTTGAGTTGTGCTTTGAGTTGTTTAACCCTATACTTGATGGATTTCTCGAAATATTCTTCAATCTTTCCCCAAATTTCATAAGCAAAGATGCACCCAACCATTTTACCTTTGAAATCAGAATCCATAGATGCGAGCATCCATGAGCTGAGATTATAGTCGTCCTGCCTCCATTGTTTGAATTGTTGAGATTCAATCCGAGCTTACTGATTTGCCGTCGAATCAAATTGAGGAGGAATTCGTGTTGGATGGAGATGATCTTCAAGATCTTGTCCTCGAATTGAAAAGAGAGCTTGCTGTTGCCAAGTCTTATGATTATTCTCACCAAGTTTGTCACTAATCGGGTGAAAGGGTTTTTGATTGAAGAAATTTGGGGGAAAATTGTTGATAACAGAAGAGGGAAGAGGAGTGTTGTTGGAATTGGAATTGGCAGAGTCTTCGTTGGGAGAAGTCATGGATCAAACACCTGTTACTCTTGATACCATGAAAGGAATTTTTCAACAGTAGCTCTTATCGCAGAAGAATAGAAAGAAAGAAAGGGAAATTGAAAAGGGCAGAAAATCTAAAGAATAGAAGTATTGAATTTAGTTTTTCAGTAAAACAAAATAAGTCATCCCTTCAATAGAGTTTCCCATCTCTACTTATATAGCACTTTTAAAATCAAGATTAGTTTGTTATGAAATAACTAAATAAATAAATAAATAAGGAAGAGGTAATATAAAATAAGGAAGAATAATTAGATAACAATATTCACCACAATTACTATCTCAATATAATAGAGATGATTAATATATTTACTAATATTATATATAAAGAGTAAGAGAGAGGAGTATTCAAAATACTTGTAAAATAAAGAAAGAGAGAAAATATAAGAGAGAGAACGTTGCTATTATTGATGCTGTATAAAGAGAGAGAATAGTATTTGTTATTGATGGTAGTGTGTTTTCATTGAGAGGCTTAAGTCTCTATTTATATGTGTACATGATGACACATTTTTAAACTACATTTAACAGAGTCATCCTTGATAAACTAAGCTTCAATGGAAATGGGCATCCACATCAGTACTTATCACAACACTCCCCCTTGAATGACTATTTAGGATTATTGTCTCGTTAAAACCTTACTAAAGAAAAACCCAGTAGGAAAAAAACCTTAGTGAAGGAAAAAGAGTACAATATCCTTTGGTGATGGAGACTGCCTCATTAAAAACCTTGTCAAGAAAAACCAAATGGGAAAAAACCTGACCAAGGAAAAAAGAGTACAGTCTCCCCCTCTTGTTGACATTAGTTAATGTCTCGAAATCGGCGCATCCCAATCTCATGTACCAATCTTTCAAAGGAGGATTTTGGGAGTGACTTTGTAAATAAATCTGCTAGATTGTGACTTGAGCGGATCTGTTGGATAGCAATTGTCCCTTGATTTTGAAGATCATGAGTAAAGAAGAATTTGGGAGAAATATGCTTTGTTCTATCACATTTGATATATCCGCCTTTAAGTTGGGCAATACATGCTGTATTATCTTCAAACAGGACAGTTGGAGCTATCTTATGATCAATCAGTCTAAATGATGACAGAGTATATTGGATCAAATTCCTGAGCCAAAAACACTCGCGACTTGCTTCATGAATCGCTAGTATTTTGACATGATTAGAGGATGTTGCAGCAATCGTCTGTTTTGTGGACATCCATGATATAGCTGTTCCACCAAATGTAAAAAGGTATCCTGTTTGAGATCTCCCTTTATGTGGATCAGACAAGTAGCCAGCATCTGCATAGCCAACTAGTTGTGACTTGGATCCATAGGGATAAAACAATCCCATATCAACCGTTCCATGAAGATATCGAAAGATTTGCTTGATTACACTCCAATGTCTTTTGGTTGGAGAGGAACTATACCTTGCTAGTAGATTCACCGCGAATGATATATCAGGTCGCGTATTATTAGTAAGATACATTAGCGCTCCAATGGCACTAAGATATGGTACTTCAGGACCAAGGATATCTTCATTCTCTTCTTTAGGACGGAATTGATCCTTTTCCACATCCAAAGATCTTACGATCATTGGGGTACTCAAGGGATGTGACTTATCCATATAAAATCTTTTCAAGATCTTTTCTGTGTATGTTGTTTGATGAATAAAGATCCCATTTTTTATATGCTCGATCTGCAGGCCGAGACAAAATTTAGTCTTTCCAAGATCTTTCATCTCAAACTCTTCTTTTAGAGTTTTTATAATTGTTGGAATCTCTTCAGGAGTTCCAATGATATTTAAATCATTAACGTACACAGCAATTATAATGAATCCAGATGCAGATTTCTTTATGAAAATACATGGACAGATATCATCATTCTTGAATCCATTTTTGGCCAGATACTCCACATTCGTCCAGATTGCTTTAGACCGTATAAAGATCTTTGCAATTTAACTGAGTATAACCCTTGCGAATATTCACTAGATGGTTTAGATATCTTTAGTCCTTCAGGAATTTTCATATAGATATCCCGATCTAATGAGCCGTATTAGTAGGCTGTTACCACGTCCATTAAATGCATATGCAGTTTATAATATGCAGATAAACTGACCAAATAACGCAATGTTATCGCATCCACTACAGGGGAATACGTTTCTTTATAATTTATATCGGGCCTTTGTGAAAAACCTTGTGCCACAAGTTGGGCTTTATAGCGCACAACTTCATTTTTCTCATTTAGTTTTCTCACAAATGCCCATCGGTATCCAACAGGTTTTACATCTTCAGGTGTACGGACTACAGTTCCAAAGACTTCACGTTTTGCAAGTGAGTCTAATTCAGCCTTCATGGCTTCTTCCCATTTTGGTCAATCATTTCTTTGTCGACATTCTTCGACTGATCTTAGCTCACGATCCTTACTTTCATGCATGATATTTAATACCACATTATATGCAAATATTTCATTAACAATTGTCTTATTTCGGTCCCATTTCTCTCCTGTAAAGACATAATTTATCGAGATCTTGTCATTTTCACAATTTTCAGGTACTTGAATGTCTTTTGGCGTTAAAATTATATCAGAATTTTGGACAACTGCATGTGTCTTTACTATGTCTTTTTCAACAGGAATAGTATTAACCTCTTTTCTCTTTCGAGGATTTTTGTCTTTGGAACCGACAGGCCTGCCACGCTTCTGGCGTGTATTTGCTTCGGTGGCAACTTGTCCTATTGGGACATCAATTCGAATTGGGGTATTTTCCGCTGGTATATAAGATTTGGTTATCCTCTTTGTATCGAAAAATGCATCAGGCAATTCATTTGCTATTCTTTGCAAATGTATAATCTTTTGAACTTCTAGTTCACATTGCCCTGATGATCGAGGATCTAAATGCCTCAACGATGGTGCATTCCAATTAAGTTCCTTTTCAGGAAGCTTATTCTCTCCCCCTAATGTTGGAAATTTTGATTCATCAAAATGACAATCCACAAATCGGGCTTTAAATACATCCCCAGTTTGTATCTCAAGATACCTCACTATAGAGGGAGAAACATATCCAACATATATCTCCAATTTTTTTGGAGTCCCATTTTCGTGCAATTAGGTGGTGCAATGGGAACATATTTTGCACACCCAAATATTCTTAAATAGAAAACATTTGGCTACTGGCCAAAAGCTAATTGCATAGGAGAGATATGGTAACTCGTTGGCCTCAAACGAATAAGTGCTGCGGCATGTAAAATAGCATGCCCCCAAACCGAAGTTGGGAGATTTTTTCTCATAAGTAAGGGTCTATCAATCAATTGGAGGCGTTTAATAAGTGATTCTGCTAACCCGTTTTGTGTGTGAACATAAGCTACTGGATGTTCACATTTATTCCATTAGCCATACAATAAGCATCAAAAGCTTGGGAAGTAAATTCACCAGTATTATCAAGACGAATTGCTTTGATTGGATTTTCTAAAAATTGTGTTTTTAATGGAATAATTTGAGCCAGTAATCTCGCAAACGCCAGGTTGTGAGAAGACAATAAGCACACATGTGACCATCTCGAAGATGCGTCTATCAAGACCATAAAATATCTAAAAGATCCACATGATGGATGAATAGGTCCACATATAACACCTTGAATCCTTTCTAGGAATTTAGGGGACTCAAATCCAATCTTTACTGGTGATGGCCTTAAAATTAACTTCCCTTGAGAACATGCAGCACAACAAAATTCACTAATTTTAAGAATCTTCTGGTTCTTTAGTGAATGTCCATGGGAGATTTCAATAATTCTCCGCATCATGGTTCTTCCCGGATGACCCAATCGGTCGTGCCAAGTTATGAATTCATTTGGACTAGTAAACTTCTGGTTTACAGTAGCATGTGATTCAATTGAACTAATCTTGGTATAATATAACACAGATGAAAGTGAGGGCAACTTTTCTAATATAACCTTTTTATTTAAATCATGAGTTGTGATACATAAGTACTCATGATTTCCCTCATTCATAGTCTCAATATGATATCCATTTCGGCGAATATCTTTAAAGCTCAACAAGTTTCTTAGAGACTTGATAGACAATAGTGCATTATTTATTATAAATTTTGTTCCTCTAGGAAACAAAATTATAGCTCTTCCGGAGCCTTCTATCACATTGCCTGAGCCAATAATAGTATTAACATATTCTTCTTTTGGCACAAGATGGATAAAATATATATTACTTTTAAGAATAGTGTGCGAACTTGCACTATCCGCAAGGTAAATATCTTCAGAATATGTCCTTGCCATTTTTCTTCAAAGACAAATGATAATAATAATAAAATGAGTAGAAGTACATGCACAGTAAAATTATTCACACGAATACTTAACAAACACACATATTAAACTATTCCATCATTGATCAAATAGCTAATATTTCCTTCAGGATCCTCAAAGAAATTAAATACATCATAATGAGTGGTGGAATTTTCATCATTTGAAACAAAATTTATTTCCTTTCCTTTGTCATCTTTTTTCAAAGATGCTTGATAAAGATCAACTAGGTGCTTTGGGGTACGACAAGTACGTGACCAATGGCCCCTTTCTACTACAACGGAAGCATTTATCCTCAATTGATTTACTTTGCCCAATATTTCTTTCTTTATCCCACTTTTGGTGAGATCTTCTCTTTTGAACATAATTCCTTTTCCTTCCATAATTTTTCTTGTTATCAAAATCTTGCCATTTACCTCTTCTGGGGTTATAATTTGCTGAATTTACTTCAGAAAATGGGGCGGCGCCAGCTGGGCGCACTTCATAATTTCTTAAGAGCAACTCATTGTTGCGTTCAGCAACAAGAAGGCAAGAAATTAACTCAGAATATTTTTTAAATTCTTTTTCTCGATACTGCTGCTGCAGGAGCACATTCGAGGTATGGAAGGTTGAGAAAATTTTCTCTAACATTTCGGGCTTGAGAAAGTATCACCGTCTTTTAATGATTGTACCTTTCTTCAAGGTCTTTCCATAGATCTGCAGTATCTTTTAATGTGGGATATTCATTTTTCAATCATACGTCAAGATGACGACAGAGGAAAATCATAGCTTTGGCTTTATCTTTCTGGGATGTATTATTTTCAGCCTCAATGGTATCTCCAAGATCCATTGAATCAAGATGGATTTTAACATCAAGTATCCATGATAAATAATTGTTTCCAGATATATCAAAATCATTATATTCAAGATGAAAGAGATTCGACATAATAAAAATTTGTTACTTGAAGTCTTCCTAAAATTTCATTAGAGTTTCATTCTGATAACGTGTTATGAAATAACTAAATAAATAAATAAATAAGGAAGAGGTAATATAAAATAAGGAAGAATAATTAGATAACAATATTCACCACAATTACTATCTCAATATAATAAAGATGATTAATATATTTACTAATATTATATATATCAAGTATCCATGATAAATAATTGTTTCTAGATATATCAAAATCATTATATTCAAGATGAAAGAGATTCGACATAATAAAAATTTGTTACCTGAAGTCTTTCTAAAATTTCATTAGAGTTTCGTGCTGATAACGTGTTATGAAATAACTAAATAAATAAATAAATAAGGAAGAGGTAATATAAAATAAGGAAGAATAATTAGATAACAATATTCACCACAATTACTATCTCAATATAATAAAGATGATTAATATATTTACTAATATTATATATAAAGAGTAAGAGAGAAGAGTATTCAGAATACTTGTAAAATAAAGAAAGAGAGAAAATATAAGAGTGAGAACGTTGCTATTATTGATGCTGTATAAAGAGAGAGAATAGTATTTGTTATTGATGGTAGTGTGTTTAAAGAGAGAGAATAGTATTTGTTATTGATGGTAGTGTGTTTTCATTCAGAGGCTTAAGCCTCTATTTATTTGTGTACATGATGACACATTTTCAAACTACATTTAATAGAGTCATCCTTGATAAACTAAGCTTCATTGGAAATGGGCATCCACATCAGTACTTATCTCAACACTCCCCATTGAATGACCATTTAAGATTATTGCCTCGTTAAAACCTTACTAAAGAAAAACCCAGTGGAAAAAAAACCTTAGTGAAGGAAAAAGAGTACAATATCCTTTGGTGATGGAGACTGCCTCATTAAAAACCTTGTCAAGAAAAACCCAATGGAAAAAAACCTAACCAAGGAAAAAAGAGTACAATCTCCCCCTCTTGTTGACATCAGTTAATGTCTCGAAATTGGCGCATCCCAATCTCATGTACCAATCTTTCAAAGGAGGATTTTGGGAGTGACTTTGTAAATAAATCTGCTAGATTGTGACTTGAGCGGATCTGTTGGATATCAATTGTCCCCTGATTTTGAAGATCATGAGTGAAGAAGAATTTGGGAGAAATATGCTTTGTTTTATCACCTTTGATATATCCGCCTTTAAGTTGAGCAATACATGCTGTATTATCTTCAAACAGGACAGTTGGAGCTATCTTATGATCAATCAGTCCACATGATGACAGAGTATATTGGATCAAACTCCTGAGCCAAAAACACTCGCGGCTTGCTTCATGAATCGCTAGTATTTTGACATGATTAGAGGATGTTGCAGCAATCGTCTATTTTGTGGACCTCCATGATATAGCTGTTCCACCATATGCAACACAAGAATTGATTTTCAGATTATCTATATTACACTGAAACTACGTTTTCTTTGATGATATTTTGCAGAATGAAGATAATGTTTAGGCTTTTCACTCTTTTGTGTTTTGTTGATTATCCATTAGAAGATTCAAGAACTATTGGATGGTAATTTCAAAAAAATAGTAATCTAAGTTCTTCTATATTATTACTAAAAGTGTTATTATAATTAAAAACACCAGCAAATCCTATATAACTTTTAAGGTATAATAAAACATAGGTGTCTATTTATCTTTGTACCCATTTTTCAAACTTCAATATTTTGTGTTTCTTTTTATGTGTGATTTATATCCTCTGGAGCTGCAGCTTCTTGGGATACTTTTGAGATGCACAGTTGATTTTCTTGGGTTGTTTTACACGGTATGGTCATTTTTATCTTCTCTCTTCGAAATATAAATTGTGAATTTTAGTTTTCACCTCATTTATTTTTTGATAAATATGTTTGTGTTCGTGGATTAGTTGTTTGTATTTAGGGTATTGTCAATCCCATCAGTGCAAATAAAGAAAGAAAATTAAAAAGAAAGCAAACCTTAACATCGAGAGATTGTTGTGATTTAGAATTTGTGGGTTACTGCCCCTACTTCTTTGTTCATCTTTCTTTGCGTTTAACACTTTTTTTGACTTTCTATTAAGTTGGTATTTCTTTTGTCTTTATTTTCACTATTATTTTTTTATTTTAATTAATTATTTTCTATTTTGTTTTTTTCTCTTTTCATGGTTGTCTCTTCTTATTTTATGTGTTTTTCTATCTACTCTTATTTTCTTGTCGGTTAATGCTTAAATGAAATTATATGTGCGTCTTCAAATTTTTCTTAAGGTTTGTTTTGGTAAAAAACATGCAATCATAGGAAGATAAAAAAAACACATTGAAACTTGTGTGTATGTGTTGGTTATGCAAAGAAACATAAAATCTTTTTTGATTGAATAGTTGATTTGGAGGGAAAAAGTTAAATATGAATGAATACTTGATTTTTTACTGATAAAAATGGAAACTTGATTTTCCCATGTTCTAATAGTTTTGTTTTATCATTACTAAGAAATTTATTATATGTTCTCCTTTCTTCTTTGGCTTAGAATGAGCATATTCAAATCATATGATATAATATATTATTAGTTGCTAAAGTTTTTTTATTGGTGAGTTTTATGTTGTCTTTGTTATGGTGCCTAAATTGCCTAACTTACTTTTTAAAGTAAAAAATAAAATATATAAAGTAAAACTAAAATATTTAAAAGTTTATTAAATATTATTTTTTTACCTTTTTTAGTAAGTTAGGCATCATGATTTAGGCACCATAGCATTCACCATAAATGAATTGCACTTTGAAGTCAAGCTAAATGGTAGATAGGTTTTCTAGGTTCAAATTGTATTTCTCCCTCAGAACCTGCATACTAGTGCCTAGATGAGAAGCACAACTGATCATATCCAGCGAGCACCCCAGCTCCTGCGACACCAAGGAGCATATTTGTAGTAACACCTCGGAATAGAGCTAAAAAACCCTCTTAACGAACAATCTCACGAAATGCATGCCTTGCGTTATAATACTTGTTTGGTTGTCCAGATGTTAGCATCATTCTCCGACGCAGTGTGTCGAACGGGTATGCACAAACCCCTGCTGATGTTGTAATGCTCCAACCTAAGAAGAAACTAGCAAAGAAATTTCCCTGTGGAGAAATAAATGAGAAAGGCTCAGATTAGAAAGAAGGATCATCAAAGAACTGAACTAGTGCTAAGTGACTAGTCATCTGAAGTAAAAATAAAATATTTAAAGTAAAAAGTAAATCATATAAAATTTATTAAATATTATTTATTTACCTTTTTTAGTAACTTAGGTACAATATGATAGGCACCATAACATTCACCTTCTTTATTTTGGATGAAACAGATACAACTTGGTTGGTTGGTGGTAACAAAGTACCGGAAGAAAGACACACTGTTAAAGTGAAATTGAAGATGGCTCAGAATGGAAGAATTTTAAAATTGTATATATGTTTCTAATGGAGTTTTTTAATTTTGATATGGAGGTTGCGATCGTATATAACAGGGTTATGGGGGTTTTGGGTGTATCACCGAACTGTGATGGCTGCTAAACTGAAATCGGATGGACCGAATTGTGGCAGAAAATCGGACGGTCCGATTTAAGTAATCCCGCGTTGATGAGGTTCCAATTAAGCGAGTCCCACTTTTCCTTTCATTTTCACTCTCATTTCTCTCTCTCTTTGTTCTCCAACCCCAGAGTTTAACATAATTTAGTATAATTTAGACAAATAATTAGGCATATTTATTATGTATGTTTACAATGTATGTATGTTTGATAGGCAATGCAGCTAGTTAGTTATAATAATGGTCATGTAAGGAAAATTATATTATTGTTAAGATAGTTATGTTACATTGGTACTTATAAAGGAAATGTGATTTTGTAGAGTTCACGGATGTTGATATGCGATCATTTGAAGTCGTCCGATCCGTACAACCAAATTGTTGAGGGTCACTTACGGGAGACGGATTTTTATTATGTTTCTCAAATTGGGGTCATCTAGTGTTAGTCAGCAATGATTAATGCTCTGATTGAGAGATGGCGGCCTAAAACTCACACGTTTCATTTTTCGGTTGGTGAGTGTGCGGTGACGTTGGAGGATGTGGCAATGATTCGCGGTCTGCCGACAAATGGTCTTCCGGTTACAAGACCAACCATGAGTTGTTTTGAGGTGATGGAGGCCGAGTGCTTGCACCAGTTTAGAGTTGCACCGAGGAAGGCAGACTGTAGAGGTAGCTTTATAAAGTTGACGTGGTTTAGGGGTTTGAAAGATCGCATAGTGTTGACTGATGATATTCACATTCAGATGTATGTAAAGTGTCACACAATGTTGTTGTTTGAGACTATTTTGTTTGGAGATAAGTCGGGTGCAGCGATGCTCTGGAAATTTCTGCATTTGCTCCGTAACTTCGCGGGGATTATACAGTTTAGTTGGGGTTCGGCATGCCTCGCACACCTGTATAGATCATTGTGTAGGGCAACTCGTGTCGACTGCAAGGAGATGGACGGTCCTTTGACACTTTTGCTTACTTGGGCCTGGATTCGGCTACCATTTCTTGCGCCGATACCTGGCAACCCTCGATTGTTTCCAATTGCAAACAGGTAAAATGAAATGATGTATGAATTGACAGCAGCACTAGAAATTGCATTTTATTTTTGACAAAAATAAGTTACTTACGAGATTGTCTTATGGCAGGTGGCGTAGCTGGGATCGTGAAAACTATGCTTACCGATATCATTCCCTTCCCCACTACAGGAGGTTGTTAGATGAAATGCAAGAAGGACATGTATGTCATTAAAAACTAGTACAATAAAAAACATTCACCAATGAATCACATTTTATCGAGCCGTATTTACTTAGTAAACAGTGGAGTAGAGCTTGTATTTAAACTTACCGATATTGAATATGAGCTTCTGCAAGTAAGGTGCCTTGAACTTCCTTAAGAAGTTCGACTCAATATGCCGGATACAGAACATATGGAAAGCTCTAGGAGGAGACCAAGTCCCATTACTCCGATTAATAGCTGACCTGATAGAATCGTGTCAATCAGAGATAAGACCGACACCATCACGTGTCACCACATGTTGACGCAGGTTACGTAGAAAAAAGTACCATACATCAGAAGTCTCCCCCTCCACTATGGCAAATGCAACAGGCACGATGTTGTTATTACTATCTTGTGAGACTGCGACCAACAAACAACCCTTGTATTTACCATACAAATGAGTCTCGTCCACCTGCACTACTGGCTTGCAATGTCTGAAGGCCCTAATACAAGGGTAATAACTCCAGAAGACTCTATGTAGTACACGGATATCAGGAACCAATTCATCCCCTGGTACACAGGCATTGTTTCAAAGTGAGCCACTGCTGATGGCTCCTTGTGACACATGGCCTCAAACCATATGGGCAAAGCTTCATACGATGCCTCCCAACCTCCGAAAATTGACTCAACCGCCTTCTGCTTTGCTAACCAAGCTTTTCGATAGCTGATGGTGTAGTTAAATTTTGACTGGACTTCCACAATGACTGATTTCACCTTCAAAGATGGGTCAACCTCTACCAACGGCTTAATTGCTTCTGCAACTGTCTTGGAATCCAGTTTCGAATGATCTTGAGAAATTGTCAACCTGGTACAAGTGTGAGTACCATTGTACCTCCTTATCTCCTAGCAGTACTTCTTCTGCATTTTTGTAACCCTGATCAGCCAATCAAAACCTTTACCATATTGTGTACATTTAGCATAGAATGTCGTCGGTTCCAATTCATAAACCCGATAGTCTACGCCTCTACGGATGGTATAGTCTTTCATTGCCTTGATTACTTCCTCCCTTGAACTGAATTCCATCCCACTGTAAATTCACCATCGGCCACAACAGGAAGCTCTGCCACAATCACACTGCAAAATATATCATTATAATAGTCTTTACATTCACTATTCTATCTACATAAGAACTAGTAAATATAACTCACAATAAAGAACTATTAATTAATAAAGTAATCAAATGGTATGGTCATAAACGACATACCTGCATTCATATACTGCGGAAATTCCGATGCATTCATCGCTTCCAAGTCCAACGACCGCATGAAAGAAGGCTCTTGAAACGGCACCGAGTTTGCTAGTGCATTAGCAACCTCTGCCACATCTGGGTTCATGGTGCCATCAGCTCCATCTTCGTCTTTGCCTGGACCAACGATCTCATAGTTACTTTCAAAATCCTCCTCGCTGTCACTATCATAATCTTCCAATTCAATATTTCGGTCCGCTTGAGATTGCTCAAACTCAATATACAACTCGATACACGATATTCGGTGGCGATTCTCCATATACATTGAAAATATTTCCTGCATACTCGCTTCATCTGTCACGTATTTAGTCTGAAAATGAACGAACCCATCAAACACAGGTAAAGGATACCTGTACAAAATACACGATATTCTTCTACATCTTTTTTAGTGTATCTTCTCACAAATCACACCTTTCAATTCATCCAGTGACAACATAAATGGAATAACAACATCTAATGGATTTTCACATATAAATTGAACTCCCTCATATGTTTCTAATAAAATCTGTTCATAACAATAAATTTTTAATACAACTCTATCATCCATAATACTATACTACTTTAAACACTTTCAGTCTCAATAAAATCTAATCTACAGAAATAAAGAAGGATGAGGGAAGAGGAAGAACATCACCTAAATGCAGAGACTCACAGACTGAAGAAGAAGAAGAAATGGGGGTTCTGGGTACAATCTTGGTTTATGTACGCATGACTCACCAAATCGGACGGTCCGACCGGGTGCTCAACGCTCACAATTTTCCACGCATCAGAAATCGCTTCCTCCGATTACATTGCATCCGATTTTCTTCCGGAAACAAATCAGTGGGTCCGATTACAGTGCCACCGGATTAAAAAAATTTTTTGATCCACAAATCCCTGGGACCGATTTGTGTTCCATTAGATTCAAATAAATTAGGCCAGCATCAAATCGGTCCATCCGATTACATATGCAAACCCAGCCAACAAACAAATCGGACTGTTCGATTTGTTTTCCTTTTCCACAGCAGTAAATCGGACGGTCCGATTTCATCCCCCACCAAACTCCAACTTTACGCCGTCACAGTCCTGTAAATCACTCACAATCTCCATAACGCAGGGTTACTCACACTTGGAAATCATATCGAAAAAAAAGAGCCTTTCTAATGCCTATCTAAATCACTGAATGTTGATATTGGTTGTCATTTGTTGATTTTAGAAGTGTTTATGAATTTTGATATTGGTACTTTTCTTTATAAAGGAAGTGAGTGATTGATTGATTGATAAAATAGCAAGAAATTTTAGTCAAATAGAGTAGGTGAGTCAATTTCTGCACGAGAGTCGAAAAAAATAGGTGTAATGTACTTAGGTAGCTTGTGGCTGACTCATTTGTCTTTTGATTTTTGAACTATAATCTTGTATTTTTTTTCTCTTTTCGAATTACATTATCATTAGAGTGTTAACATTATTAATTTTAGTCCATATAATAATACTATTAGTAATTTAGTATGCATAATAGACTATGGTTTAAAATAATACCGTTTCCAGTGGTAAATCTTCTTTATTTATTTCCTTCTATGTGGATTGAATTTTTTGTATTTAGAAAGAGAGTTTTAATTTTTTTAAATAGAAAATAAGAGTTTTTTTTTTTAATGTAAAAATTGGGCAAAATTAGATAGTTTGTGATGTATTCAAAATAACTTATTATCATAAGCTTTTAGAACCACTTTTAGGGAAATTACTTTTTTTTTCTTGAAGCAATTTTTAAGTTTTAACAAAAACATGTAATTGCAGATTTTAGGTATTAAGGGTTAGGTTTGAATGTTTGGAGTAGTTTCATGCAAAAGGTGTGTGTTTAGGTTAATTTATTTGTGCTCAGTCAAAAATTTCTTGAGACATTTATTGAAGAAAAAATATGTGTATTTATTCCCTAAAATTATGTTAAGCAGAGTTGCTCTATATGAAAGTGTGACTACAACATTTCAAATACATTTTGAAACGAGCGATTATAACATTTGAAGTTATTTAGTTATGTGAATATTCTAACTCTGAAAAATTCCTAATGCTTTCATCCTTAATCCGATTGCTATTACATGAAGTTGATCTGTTTGAAAGATACATTTATATTTAAAAAAAACTAAATATACTGTTAATGATTATCTTTAATTTTAAAGACCTATATATGTCCAAAGTTATCTTCTATGTTTTTTATGTGACATTTTTATAAACATTTGTGGTGCAAGAGTTTAAATATCCTACAAAGTATATTCCATCACATCATCTATATTTTTCAGAGTGAATCTTCACTTCAATTGTGATATCATATGATCAACGAAGGAGTTAGAAGGTAACAATATCTAGGTGCAAAGTTAGAAGTTAACAATATCTTTATATGCTTTTTGAAATTTTCTTTCTTTTATGTTCACTATGATTAACTATAAGTTGATTTTGATTTTTTATCTAATGCTTTGAGTTGTTGCGTAATATTCTTCAATGCGATATCTTTTGCTCCATATATTTTATGGGGCTAATACTACTCTTTATTATAGACATTTTTGTTTGACATATATTATGTTATAATAGAATTAATCTCATTTAAAAGATTCATATAATTGCAACATTAAGACTTCGTTCTGTATCATGTTGATCCTCTGTGATTCTAGAATTTTTTAATGCTATGAGATATGTTTGTATAATCCTTTGTACCCCTTTGTTTGGGTCCATATGCGAGTTTTGCAGGGAAAGAAAGAAGAAAAAAGGAGAACAATATTCATGATTAATTTGGTGGTACTGTGTAATAATATACGAACTATGCGCCTTCATTTTTTATTATTTCATAAACAATTCTAATTACTTTTCAATTATTTTGGTTAATCAGTACTTTTTATTTTTATATCATTCCTAAGTGATTTTGTTCTGATTTATTTTCATTTTGTTTTGGTAATCATATATTGATCCAAAAAAGTGTAGCCGAGTTTGTTCAGGCAGGATTTTGTTAGACTGATGTTCTTTTATAGATCGCTAAGAATCTTTCAAATTCAAAGTTTGTTATCCAATTAATTGACCACTTTAAACACATTGGGCAGCATATTTGCATGGTCCTCAAGTTTCTTGGTGATAGGCTGATAGCTTGCTACTATTGATAAAAAACAATCGCTACAAATGCCTTCCATTGAATAAAGTTCGAAAATGTGCAAATGTATTTTGACTGGTTTAGATTACTTGTACAGAGAAGTCTACTAAAAATATTGATGAAATTGATATAAGATGCAAGATTGTAGATTTTGAAAATGCATGTTGGGCTGATAACCCGTTTATTGAAGACATAATAATCCACGGTATATAATCTATATATATAATATTCTTGATAAATTCTTTGTTAAAGTTCTTAAGTTTATGATTCAGAGTTTAATTTTTAGTGTTTACAAATTTGTTTTCTATAAAACCTTTTTTTATTGTTGAAATCTGAAATAGTACTAATATATATTCTATTTATAACATTCTTGATTAATTTGCTTATAAAAATTTTAATATTTAGGATTGATATTATGTTTATAATATTATTAATTAATTAGATTATCAAGATTTTTTGGTTCAAGATTTAGGAATGAGAGTTTATAATTTAGTTAAAAAGACATAGACTTATTGATAAAGTTTAAAGTAATGATAGTACAGATTTTACATTCACCTGTGAGGGTTAACAATTTAATATGTTCGATATATATTTGGAATTTAATAAGTTTTAATTGTTGAAGTTCAAATAAATATTAGTATATATTATTTGTTTACAACATC
>NC_029787.2:29383241-29394227 GCF_000816755.2 Arachis ipaensis | reverse complement strand
AATGATGTTTCATACTTTGAAAAGAATATAAAAAAAAATAACAATTAAAAATTTATAAATATAATAAAATAGAATTTACTACTATCACAAAGTAAAAATATTAGGATAGATTAAACATACTTTTAAATATGATAAATGTATGATTCCGTGCAACTGCACGGGTCCTCAGCTAGTACAACCTTAAACTCCTGTCGAAAACAAAAAAAAGATACAACCTTAAACTACTAACTCAATACATAACCTAAGTTGACTACCTTAGACAATATGTAATATGAAAAAACTATAACCAATACTGTCTAAAGTGATGCCCCAATTGACATTGGTAATGAACCATCTCCTACATCTTGGATCAGTGCCATCACTGCACCACTCTCCACTGATAACAGAATATTAAATAAAAATGAGGAGTTTCATATATAATTTACCATCCTAATAAAATACAAGGTCCTAATGTATAAACTTGAGCTTGAAGGCAATCAGACTCAGACCTGCAATCACAGAAGGAAAAATATATTTCAACTCTATTATTAGTTTTTCGGAGTTTCTTTAGCAGAAAACAAAAAAGTAACAAGACAGATATAAAAAGCAAGCTACAGTTCGATCTCATTAGTTTCACTAAATTCAGTCGTAATTGCCAATATTATACCCATTGGTTTAACACTAACGTAGTTTAAATCATTTTTATCTTATTATTATGCAACAATTCAAGAGAAGGAAGTGTTGCAGGACTCAACAAATTAACTCATCATTCATTCGTGTACTAACGTTTTCCACCTGAACTCAACTATGGACTAGATGAAACCATACAGTTTATGCTTTACACCCAGATGCTTAGTTGAGCACAGAATGATAAGACAATACCTGAAGAATAACAAATCAAATGCTTTTCTCTGCAAGACCATTCAATTTGGTAGAGTTTGCTTCTCGCCAGATTGCTTTCACTTCATCTGTTCGGAACCGCTGGGTGAATGTAGAGTCCTCTAGTGGTGTCGACGCACCATAAGCAAACTCAAGGAGACCAGTATAAGCTATCATTGCACCATTGTCAATGCAATATCTGTCATCGGTGGCAAACAGCCTCCCACCCCGTTCAGAGCACATTGTTCTCATCATCTCCTGCAAACGCTCGTTGCAGCCCACACCACCAACTATAAGGACATCTTTCGAGTCACAATGAGCCATAGCCCGCTCTGTTATCTCCACGAGCATAGCAAACAGAGTCTCCTACAATGTTTAACATTCTTAGAAATCGAAACTCGCAAATTCATAATTTTATAAAGATAACAGCTTACCAAAGAGAAAAGGAGCAGCAAACAAATATACCTGCAGAGAGTAGCACAAGTCTGCAGGTGTGCACTCGTTATTCTTCAGCTTTTCAACTGCAGTCGCTTCGATGTAACTAAGTATTCCACTAAAAGATACATCCATCCCTTTGACAACATAAGGAATGTCAATAAATTTCTCTCCTTTCTTAGCAAGCTGAAAGGCAAGAAAACCATATAAAACAAGTTGAATAGATTGAACCATGAGAACACTAAACACTAAACCCTAAACGCTAAATTCTAAACCATGAGATCACAATCCAGTTAAGCACAATTATAACACTACATTTGTACTCCTCTATGCATATTGTATACTTATCTGGATCAAAGATTGCTACATTAAAGTTCTTAAATGTGTGACTAATTGATTCCTAAAATTTCCATGTTTACATAAACCTTTAAGTAAAAATTGCTACTTTCAACAAACAAAATGATTAAGGAAAATTGCCAACAATGAATTCATAAAAAACCTGCTCAATGTTGTAACCAGGACTGGGATCATTGGAAAGCGTCAAAACCCTAGCGAAGCGATCCAAGCAGTTACCAACAGCAATATCAATGGTCTCACCAAAGATTCTGTAACGACCCTCACTGTATGCAATGACCTGAGTGTTACCGCCACTAACATAAAGCACAACAGGGTCAACGGCACCGGTGACAACCCTACCCATCTCAATATGAGCGACACAGTGGTTGACAGCAACAATGGGCTTCTTCCAAAGCTGAGAGAGGACGCGAACGACGACAGCAGAGACCTGAAGGGGAGCACCCATTCCAGGTCCCTTGGTGTAGCAGATGCAGTCGATGTCATCGGGAGTGACGTTGGCGGTTTCCAAAGCGGATCTGACGAGTGGAAGAACGTGGTGAAGGTGGTGCTGAGCGGTTTCTCTTGGGAGAAAGCCTTGACCGGGAGGGGTTATGTATGTGTGGCGTGGATTGGAGAGGATGGTGCCGTCAAGTGTGACAACACCGACTCCGATTTTGTTGGCTGAACCCTCGAATCCTAACGCTATCATTATCTTCTTTTCACCAAGGTTCTGAAAACTGGACCGATCATCAAACTGCTTTAGTCACTGGTTTAATGGTTCATTGGTCCAACTAGTTCAACGGTGGTTCAACCGAAAAACCCGTTTTAAAATAGAATAATAAATAAATTATAAATATGCAAGTATTAAGTTGAGGGTATAGGGTAGTATGAAGTTTTTCCAATGGAGTGGTGAATTACTCTTTTAGGATTTTCCTTTTTTTATATTAAATGCAAAATTGCAAGATGAAAGCATGATACCAAGCAAGTACAATTCCTCATCAGTCCACAAAATGTTAAAAGAAATATCTGACAAGAATAGGAAGAATATCAAATGAATTATCATAAATCCAACTGAAAAATAAACATCATACTCGGATAAATAAATTTGATAACATTATTAATAACAAAGTTGGTAGTGGACTAGTGCTAGAAAGGCTTCACCAAATGAAGGTGCATACAGGCTTTAAGAGACAATAGACTTGGGTTTGTATAGTAGCATTTTGGATGAGTTGCTTTAAAGACCATTTGGTAAAACTAAGCTTTGAATAGGTACAATACAGGCTTCACCAAATGCTCATAACACACAGAAAGACAGTTTCTCAAGATACATAAATAAGTGCTCATCCTCTGAAAATAATCATCTGAATCGGTATAAGACAGGAAAAAATGACCATAAGTCTCTTTACCCAAGTCAAAATAAACAACCATATCTGAACTCAACAATCAGCATTCAACATCAAACATTACAAAACATTAACCAATAATCATACTAAACCTGCAACTAGCAATTACAAAACAGCAACAAACATTAGTATATTATAAAACATTCCAAAACAGTGATGACACTAAACCTGCATAGTAAATAATCTCAAAGACAATGATCACCAATATCCAGCAAATAAACAATAAATACACAACAACAATTTAGCAAATAAACAAGAATAAGACCTAAATAGAAAATCCAACAAATTAAAGTCGCAGCAACCTAACAATTTGGCAAATTAAAACAACATCAGCCCAACAATTTAGCAAATTATCAACTTAACAAGTTCAAGAACAAAAAATCACAACAAAAAAAAAAAATAAATAAAAGTAACCGAACAACAACACAAGAACAATTAGCAAATTAACAAGTTCACAATAACAGTTAAAATTTACCAGAAGAACACTAATGCAAGTGGAATAATCATGCTAATATGTTTTCTGCAAAGATGCTATTTGTGCAGTTAAAATTTCCTAATTACTATGATCCAATTATTCTAATTTCACATGCAATCAACTTACTAAGTTTCTAAAAGCTAGAAATTATAAAACCAACCAGAAATATGGTTAAAGCATTTCATCAAACACGGTGAGAGCGGTAAAATTAAAACGAAATAAGAGAATTCAAAGCTTAATTTCAACGTGATAGAGAAGAGAACATAACTATTGTAAGTTTGTAACTTTAATTCAGTCTATGAAAAAATCCAAACCACTACCAAATCAAATAATTACTAATTGTAATAGAAATCAGAAGTTGCAGCGTTTGAAGCAGAATATTGGTGTTGTGTGAGTGTATTGTCTGGTGGCGGGTTTAGGGAACTCACGGCGGCGACAAAAGAGAGCAGTTCGACGGCTGGGTGGAGCGCGCGGGTTGGTCGCAGAGTTTGAAGCAGAGCAACGTGGCTTCCAGACGAACGCGAACTCGAACGGTGAACAGCTAGTGAACGCGAACGGTGAACGCGAACGGTGAACGCCGAGCGAACGTGAACGGCGAAGAACGCGAACGAACACGACAGATGAACGAAGACGCGAACGTGAACGGCAAACAAACGGCCACGGAAGCGCGGCTGAGCAGACAAAGACGACGGACGCCGAGGTCGAGGAAGCAGCCGCGATCGGTGACAGCAAACAGGGGTTGAAGACTTGGAGCACGAGGGAAGCTAGATAGACGGACGGATGGCGAACTTTGAGTGCGACGGACGCGGCAGTATGCCACTCCTTGCGGCGGTGGTGTAGGCTTACAATGCTAGGGTTTTTTGGCTGGGGTTGTGTGATTTCTTTCTGAATGAAAGAAAAGAAAGAAAGGGGGAAAGGGAGAAAGAACAAAGAAACGAAGGAGCTTCCGTTTGTGTGTGAACCAGGCGGGTTCCGGTTCGATCCGACCATCCGATTCATCAGTTTTTCATCAGTTTTTAAATGACGGTTTTATATGTCTAACTGAACCGTTAATATTGTCGGTTCGCAATTAAATCGGTCCGACCGACCGATCCGAATTCGATTTTCAGAACATTATATTAAAATAATAATATTAAGGTAAATCCAGCTTAATAGTCCAATATAAAAAAAAGAGTAATGCTAGGGACTAAAAATTTTTGTAATTTGTAACTATCAAATAGTCATCAACGATGATTTTAATGGTGTGAGATTGATGTGAGATTTCATCCAATAACTCACTTTTTTTTGCTGGTTATATACTAATCAGAATTTAACAAAATTACTGACCCATAATTTTCCTAAAAAATTAGCTTGAAAATGTTGTTTCATAAAATATGATTTTAAAAAAATGGGAATCTGGATTAATTTAACTTTGTTTTTAGGTTGGAATTTCCGGATTATATAGCACATAGTTGTTAACAGTTAACACCATACATGAATGCGTTCCACTTGGTTACTGTGCGCCGTGCGATTTAGCTGTCGTAAAATTTTAGTGCCCGAGAGACAGAGAGAACCGCACACAAGCACGAGATAGTATTTGACTTTTTGGTGGAGAGAGTGAGACGATGGAATCGCCGTTCAAGGAAAACATACTGAAAGGGAAGGTAGCTCTTATCACAGGAGGAGCTTCCGGAATCGGCTTCGAGATTTCCACCCAATTCGGCAAACATGGTGCCTCCGTCGCCCTCATGGGTCGCCGCAAACAAGTCCTCGATTCTGCTGTTTCCGTTCTCCAATCACTTGGCATCCCCGTAACTACTCTTCCTTTTTTACTTCCTCCAACCTTTCAAATGATTTGTGGTTAAATCAATGTATCTGGACATAAATTGCGCTTAGGTACGTTCATATTCCGTTGTACTAATAAGTGTGAGGCTGCAATCGATTAGAAAAGGAGGGAGGATTATTCATTCCTCGTCTAATTTTAGTGGAGCAGTAAGAGAGAAAGAAAAGAGTGGAATTTTGTTGAAATTTGTGTTTGTTTTAGGCTGTTGGCTTTGCGGGAGATGTGAGGAAGCAGGAGGATGCGGCAAGAGTAGTGGAATCGACTTACAAGCATTTCGGAAAGATTGACATTCTTGTAAATGCAGCAGCTGGAAACTTTCATGTTGCGGCAGAGGATCTCTCTCCGAATGGATTTCGAACTGGTAGTGTATTTTGTACATGATTTATTACAGGACAAAGTATGTGTTTTTTCAATACCTGTTTAATTTCATTTAATTTTTTCCGATTTGTATCAATGCTACCTTGACGCTTTTAATTTTGTCCCTATCGTTTTAGACGAAGTTAATGTCCAGTGGTAATTTTGACCCAAAATGAAAATGTTAGTGACAAAATTTAATGCAACTAAATTTATTACACTTCACTGGAGGGGCTGGATTGTTTGAAGACTAAATTGCCAGGATGTTTTTCATTGAAGATGGATGATGAGGAGGGGAAAATTAAAAAAATTAATTTCTATGTTCTATAAGTGTGAAAGAGTTCTAGTGACATCTGATCGGGGTTATCTTCTGCACCAACTATCTCAAAAAGAATGCTCTTTGCCTATTTGATTGAACTTCATTGAATGTTAATGGAAAACTTTTTTACCCCAGTGGTGATGCATAGTAATTAAACACAAAGAAAAGTTTGAGAGAGGTAGGGCCTGTGAAGATGTAATGTGGTATGTTAATCTATCTACATATGTACCAAAGAAACAAAACAGGAAATGCTGAGAAGGCCTAACCTATCTTAAAATGTTTTCTAAACGGGAAGAAGTCCCGTTGAAGATTACACCATTCAGTTTTAGCCGAGAACAACAAAGTTGGAAAATTTTAGTATTGCCACTATGGTTTCCCTTGTTTTTGAGTCCCAAATTCTTTGAAATTAGTAGCAGAAACTGATGTAGGTCTGTGGGGCAAATCCGGGTATCTGCAAAAGTATCAAAAGGCTTATTCCAAAAGAAAATGGTGGAAAACAATGATAAAAGGGATGAGAAATTGATTTCAAACTGGAATCAAACATGTTTGGAGATAAATTAGAGGCTTGTGCTTTTGTAGCATGTCACTTGTGTCAATCCTGTTAAGGATGTGTGCCTAGTCAAATTTGATCTTTTTTGGGAAGCTGTGGATTTCCACATAAGTTTTTCTCTACTATGGAATGTGTGATTTACAAGAGATCCCCCGAAAGATTCAAGAGATCAAACTCTTTTACTATTAAGGGAATAAATATGGAAAGAGGCTCTTACTAACTTCCATATCATTCAAGTTTCTTTAAAAATGAAAATTAAAATAGAAATTAGGAAATAAAGTAAATTTAGCACATTGGAGCATTATGTAAAGAATAAAGATAAAAAGCTTAGAAGGGACTTAGAAAGAGGAGTTTTTCTAACCCTCCCAAACTTTGATCCAGGACCAATCACCTTAGCAACAAGAGGATGAAATAAAAGAAGTAACTAGTATTATGCAGTCAGTGCAATATGTGTACAGTAAGCTAGAACATAACTCTGTTGTTGACTCTTTCTTTCTTCATGAGTTCTCTTAAACTGAATAAGCAATAACATGATTTGCATATCGAAAACCTCATTTCCTACTGAAGACACCACCCAACAAAGTGGCTGTGATAGAATTATGTTCAGAGTTAAGGTTTCTTTGGAACACCTTCTAGTTACAGCATCTTTCTAATTATTATTTGCATCACAAAGAAAGTGGTGATCAGTTCTCTTTATTCTTTGCAGTATTGGATATTGATTCTGTTGGAACATTCACAATGTGTCATGAAGCACTAAAATATCTCAAGAAAGGGGGGCAAGGAAGGACCACTTCTGGTGGGGGAACAATATTGAACATTAGTGCTACCTTGCATTATACAGCTTCTTGGTATCAAATTCATGTGTCTGCAGCTAAGGTTTGTACTTCATAACACATTGCCTAGATTTGAAAATCATCTTGTGTTCATCCAAATATAAATTTTACCAATTCAACAGGCTGCAGTTGACTCCATTACAAGAAACTTGGCATTAGAATGGGGCACAGACTATGACATTACGGTCAATGGAGTTGCACCTGGACCAATAGGTGACACTCCTGGCATGTTTAAACTGGACCCTGAAGAAATAAATAGCAAAGCCAGAGAATACATGCCTCTGTTTAAAATTGGGGAGAAATGGGATATTGCAATGGCTGCTATCTACCTAGTATCAGATGCAGGTTTGTAACTTTATCTATTCACTTGATGTGAAAATTTATTGCTTGAATTTTGTTTACATGATTTATAGATTGATGAAATGTTTCTTACATTATAAATGAACATCAAGAGTATTGTTTTGTATTTGCTTTTAATGTACTTTTGCTGAATTTAAGGTGCCATTGGATTTCGTTGCTTGAGTTCATGAGTTGAATTACCATCATTTACAAAATCCATGCTTAGATTATATAATAAAATCTGATATGCACGGGGATCCCATGATCACGAGCTTTGATAGCAATTCATATAGGCTTTGTATCCATGGAGAAGAATTAGACTAGGAGAACATAATACAGAAATGAACTCTCCGGAATTAACTTGATGGAATAAAATTGCCAGAATGAATTTAGCAAGTAAACAGTAAAATACAAATGGCACTCTGAGGTGCCAGATCTCTCCCAAGTTCCAATTCCACTTATGTGATATCTCCCACGTTATCCCTCCCTTTGCTTTATAGTTTCCTTTACCATCCACCATTCCATTGTTGAGCAATGAGCTTGCTATCGACAAACAGAAAGAAACCATGGCAGTAATATCTTGAGGTGCTTTTTGTATTGTTGAGGAAAGTGCATTATTATAGTTGCTAGACAAGAAATTTTAAAAAATCCTCAAGTTTAGGTAGAATTCCAAAATCCTCAATTTTATGTTAAAAATGCTTGATCCGGTTAACTAAGCATTTTGAAATTCCCTTTCAGTTTTGCGACTGAAAAATAATATCATTAGAATCATTTATCCAAACCTAATGGGAGAGTGATTTGTCTTGTTACATAGTCTCGAGTGGTAGTGCTTTTGCTAGATAATACATTCATGTAGTCCATGTTACTAGATTTTGGTGATTTTTAATGATTTTTTCCCCTTGTCTGATTTTTTGTTGCTGTGCTGATCTCCCCCCTAGTCTCTCCTTTCTCTATTTGGGTGTAATTGCAACTTTCTATTGTTCTTTCCTTCTTGCTTTTGTCTTGCTGTTGAATTGAAGTCTGTTATGACTAATGTTCTTTCCTTTCTGTGTTTATTGCAATCTTCACTGCACATCAAAAGGACCCTTGTGTTCTTTGATATGACCTTTCTGCAGTGGAAGCATGCATCATTTCTTTTAAATAGTTAAATTTGCATTAAACATTTGTGGCATATGCTAGAGAGAATTATTGGAATTTTATTTTATTGTATTTTAATTTTCTCGCTCTCAGAAAAACCATGCAATATTGATTACTATTGATCTTCTGAAGATTTTTAATTTCTAATGTATGAAGCATATATGGCTCAGCAGATTTAGACGCACATTATTTTCACATAATAAAATTTGCTAAAATCTTTATTTGCAAGGTTGATTATAAATGTTCCTTCCCACATGCTTGTTAGTTCTGTGCTATTGTTAAAACCTCTTGTGAAGACTCTCTTGAATAATTGAAATGAGGGCATGGTTAGTTTGTTACTCTGGCATAAGACCTACTTTGTCCCTGAGATTGAAGTGTTGCACTAATTTAGTCCCTGACTTTTCAATTGCTACAATTTGGTCCTCCAAATTCAAAAAAATGCACCAATGTAGTCCCTTGTGTTTTTTCCGTCTCCGGAACTCAACGCTATTAGTGACGTGACTCAAGCCTTGCCATGCTGAACGTATTAAAACGACGTCGTATGCGCTTTGGCGCTAAAGAAGGCACTAAACAATATCGTTTTAGAGTTCGAACAAAACTAAAATATTACATCCCTCCCTTTTGAACAATACAAATTGTTCAAACCCTTAAACGATGCTGTTTAGTGCATTTTTTAGCGCCAAAGCGCATACGACATCGTTTTAATATGTCCAGCGTGGAAAGGCTTGAGCCACGTCACTAATGGTGTTGAGCAAAATATACAAGAGACTACATTGGTGCACTTTTTTTAATCTGGGGGACCAAATTGTTACAGTTAGAAAGTCAGGAACTAAATTAGAACAACTTGCCAATCTCAAGAACCAAAGTGGGGTTTAACTCTATTTTTGTCTTCTGAAACTTAACACTAGTTGTGTGATTCTTTGAAGGAAAATATGTCAACGGCCACACTCTTGTAGCTGATGGAGGACTTTGGCTGAGCCGGCCTCGGCATCTGCCAAAAGAGGCGGTGAAGCAGGTCTCCCGAGCAGTGGAAAAGAGGTCCAGAAATGCACCAGTTGGTGTTCCAAAGAGCAAGCTATGATGTGTAATGTAATATTAAAGGGGATATGATCTCTATTACATTTATATATAATATACCCCTACAGTGTTATTTTTTTGAACAAAATAGTTTCTAAATAAAAAATCCCTTTCAAAGATTAATTTATCCAATCTGGAATCTATTTTCAAAAGCTAAATTACTCTCTCTATTTCAAAATAAATATCTCACTTTAAATAATAAATCAATATATTTGGATATAGATTATTTTTGCATAAGTACATTGATTTTTTTTTATGTATCCAAAATATAACATAAAAGTGGCATTTATTTTGCAATGAAGAAAATAGTTAATTAAAATTACCAAATTGATCAAGTAATCAAATTTTTAAGTACGCATTAGAAAACTTAGACGGAATATTTAAATTTCTGTGGTTTTCAATTCATTACGTACATATTTATTCATTTTTCACTAGCCAAACCATCAAATAATAATTTTTTTTTTAAATGATACCCATAGTTAAAATGTTGATTGATTCATTTAACTTAGTTTTGGCTTCAGTATCTCCGGAATACATAATTAGAATTATAGAAATGTTTTCTGACCAAGTTAATTTTATAATTAAATCTAATCAAGTATTTTTAACAGTTTCTTTTTTAAAATCTTCACACACCATGTTCCATGTACTTTTATGTCTTCTCCTTTTTCTTTGCTTTCTTCGGTCGTCTTCTTTTTCTTATACGCTGAATAATAGGAATGTCAGAATTTATTATTTTTTATTATTACTTAGTCATTAATGTTTAAAAGTATAAAATAAAATATGTTGTTAAATTATTAGATTAAAAAAATTAAATTAAAGAAATTGAGTTAATTGCTAAATGATGGTCAAAAATAATAAATTCGGATGATCTCTTAACATTTCTCTTCTTATATTTCTACTTTTTAAAATTTTGTAAAAAAAATGAGAAACAGAAGAAAAAAGCACATAAAAAACAAAAACTACATGAATTATCCGATAAGCATATAAATTTTAGAAGAAGATACAGAAATATCAGGTTTCTATATTTATTCAAACATAATTTTGTGTA
>NC_029787.2:29380642-29383205 GCF_000816755.2 Arachis ipaensis | reverse complement strand
TTTGTATTTTGAAGTTAAGAATGTTATACTTCACAAATTTCTGTGATTTTTGTGAGTGAAATTCTTTTTCGCTTTTTTATTTTATGGACAATTTCTTATAACAAATATTTAAAAAACATATTTTTAAAAAAACGAAAAAAAAAATTGCATGTGAAAACGTAGAATCCTGTGTTATTTTTTTTCACATTAGCAATAAACACATAAATTTGTTGACAATAAACATAGAAATTTAAGAAGAGCAGCACAGGAAGAAAACAGAATTTTAGGTCTTTGTATTTATCAAAACATAATTTGGTATTTAGTTTAGGTAGCAAAAATTCTTGTGTTTTCATTTTTTTTTTAAATTCTGTGCTTGTATACACAATTTTTTTCTATTTTGTGATGAAAAATCTGTGGTTTTTGTTTTGACTATATCACTATTCTAATTCAACTTAAATACTTTATTTTCCATTGCTAATATTTTTATGTTTTCATTTTTCTAAAAGGAACAATATTTCTTATAACAAAGATTTAAAAAATACAAAATTTGTAGATAAAAACACAAAAATTGTTATTTCTATTCTATTTTTTCTCTTGGCAATAAACACGTAAATTTTAGAATAAAACCACATGAATAAAAGACATAAAAGTTGCTTTTTTTTCTTAACGAAATTTCTGTATGTGATAAAAATGTGTTTATAATTAACAATTTATGTGCTTTTTATTTTGTCTTTATAACTATTATACGTTCTTCACAAATTTATACTTTTTTGTTATTGAAAATTTCCAGGCTATTCATTTTATTTTCTTTTTTTTTTTTTTTAAATTTTAGGGACACCATTTCTTATAACAAAAGGTTTCTTCTTAAAAAAAACCCACAACTTTGTAGATGACAAAAAAACACAAAATTTTTTAAGAAAAGCACAAATTCTACATTGTTTTATTTCATTTCTTCGATTTTTGTTCTGTTATTGTTTTTTTATGAAGCACATGCATTTCGCTGAGTTGTCGTGTTCTCGTGTCGGGCACATTTCGGACACGATACTCACCGACACTCATCCGACACGCGTGTCTGTTGTGTCAAACCGTGTCTTAATAAAAAAAATAAAAATTCTTCTTCGGACACACTTGGACACATCTAAATACCATTACGTGTCAGCGTGTCCAGTCTTATTAATATATATTTTTGAAATAAATTTAGATATAGTATATATTATTATTTATTAAAACAAAAAATATTTTAAATATTTGATTTAATTAAAATAAGACATTAAAAATAATTAAAAAATTAATTTATATTTTAACATCAATAAAATATCAAAATATCATTACGATTTATCTAAAAAATATTTTATATTTTATATATATGCGTGTTCCCGTGTCTTGTAAGATTTTAAAATTCGCGTGACATGTCCCGTGTCCGTGCATCATAGCTGTTTTTCTGTCTTTCAACAAGAAGAATAAGAACAAGAAGCTAATGGTAGTATGCAAGGGAGAGATGACGAGACAAGTACCCAACATTGGGAGATCGGAGTACAACACTTGTAGTAACAAGAAGATATTAAGGTGTTCGAGATGCGCAGACTACTTGCCCCGCAAAGAAATTGGAGCTCTTGCAAACAAGTTAGAAACGGCGTCTGAGGCAAAGCATATGGAGAAAAGTAGAAAACTTAAGTGTTAGTGGACCAAAGAATACCTTAAGGTGACGGACGTCCTCAAGCAAGTTATTAAGTGACCGCCCACAGGAATTTAAAATAAGCTTGTCTCCACAAGAGAGGAAATGGACAACAGACGACACAAGAGGAGAGCTCGCAAGGTTTCTAATCTCAGACAGCGAAGGTTAGCTCTAGCACCATCACCTACGGATACCTTTAGGATCAACCTAAGAATTGGGTTAGTGAAAATGATAGTTAAGATAGATTCCTTAGAGGTTTTATAACCTCTAGGTATATCTAAAGTTTCGAGAGTGAAACTTTTTGTAAAGAAGGTAGAATATAACACCCTAATTCTCTATATAATTAATTCTCTAAAATTCTGTTATGAGAATTCGCAAACATCCAAAATTTGCAAACATCCAAGAATCACCTCACCACAATATAATAAGGCGAACTTAGATAAAATAAGTGAAAACAAAAGAAAGTACAGTGAAAAATAAAAGCATGTCACAAGCTGAAAACCGTACCAATAACAAAGAATTTCGACTAAATTCATCTATAAAAACTTTACTACTGGCTTTTCTTGAATAATCTAGCTTTAGTAAAGTATTCTAAATGTGTTTTGGAGCTGAGATACTCTCTGCTACCAATATCTCAGATATCAGTTGTTTAACCGACATGGTTTGAAACGGTGATTTCACGGTTTAGCCATTAAACCGTTTCTTCTTTCTCTTTCCTTAATAATTTGGCCAAACCACCAAGAAACTCTCTACAACCAAAATCATGAAGCTATTAGAAAGATTACCTAGAGGAAAACAAGGAACCAAAATAACTAGCCTAGTTAAAATCTAACCGAGCTTAAACTAAACCAAACCAACTCCATTCCCTTCCAACCGAACTGGTTTTCTTCACACCCTCTCTCCCCAAAC
>NC_029787.2:29374710-29379810 GCF_000816755.2 Arachis ipaensis | reverse complement strand
ACTACCAAATAGTGGTTAATCAACTATTTGTTTCAACACATGGAAACAGATTTATAGATAGATCTCCAAGTAAATAAGTAACAAGAATATGCAGTAGATTCCATATCAGTGTAGTTCGGCTTTTCTGTCCCTAGCAGCTTTGATCTGATCCGCAAGTGATACTCCTTTCTGCAACTTTTCTCTCTTGATAAGCTCTATATCCAATTTATTGTAAGTTGGGAAAATTGAATTGAAAACATCTCCTTCTCTAGATACTTGACTGCTGATGATATTCTTATTTACAGGAATCTGAAAACAGCACAGAAAAAAAAACAAAATCATGATTAGAGAAATAAAGGATACATAACAAAAATGGGTGTAATGTTATAATATTAGAATGAATATTAGAAACAAGGTCATGGTAAGCAGTTATGTTAATTTTAGATAGATACTTCTTAGTGGCACCACTCTTGAAAGGGGTGCTTTAACACAACAGTTAATTTCTGAGATAAATGTTCAGGTAGCGTTTAAGTTTCTAGTAATTAGTATCATAACAAAAATGAATTGTTCCCCCAATTAACACAACCACCAATTAGTTACTGATTTAACCATTAAATTTCCTATGTTTATCTCCTGATATTCGAAGTTTAGCTAAGATTTACATTCGGTTGCCACATCAATAGGTAGTTCTCTTATCCTTAATTGCTTTAACATTTGCACTTACAATAGCTAATATAGGGAAACACTATAAAGGTGTACCTTCGTTAATTTACAGGCAAGTTTGAACTCTTTAGTAACTTCAGAATCAATATTGTCTTGCTTTCCTTTTCTAGATTGCCGGATCTTCGTATCCCCCTTCGCTTTTGTCCTCTCCTGATGTTCTTTCCTCTTTTCAGCAAGCATTGCCTTCCTTATTGCCTTTATCCGTGCAGCTTTCTCTGCTTTTACTCTTGCGAACTCTTTTGCCCTTGCTTTTTCTGATGCACATTGAAGCTTATAGAGGAGAACCATTTCTTGTTTTATCTTCTGATAGCTCCCCCATTCTAGTTCTTGTTCACCACTCCCTCCTTTCTTAGCTGCTGTGGCTATGCATTCCCTCCATGACTGAATGAAATTCCTTGCTGCAGCAATCGCCATCAACTTTTTCCCCTTTTTCTTTTCCTTGGCCTGAAGAAGTTGGAGGACCTCCAATTGTTGTTCTATCTTACTGTAGCTATCCCAATCTAGTTCTTCTTGATCACTTGCTCCCTTCCTAGCAGCATTTGCTATGCCTTGTTGCCATGAAAGCAAAAAATTCTCCCCCAACCGCCTTGACTTCAGACGCTCTTGCCAAACACGTCTCAGCGAATAACTTATTTTTGCCTTGATTTGATCACTGCAGGAAGGTTGACAAAGGTTGGAGAATGCATTGTCATTGACTACATTCATTTTCATATTAATGCCACAAAATTTAGTAGAAAACTATTACAAATGATTGCGAAAGTTCACTTTTCAGTTTTTCAGCATTCATGGTGCTTTGAGGCTGATAGAATGATAAAAAATTTTGTTCTAGAAAGTCTTCAGAGATACCCTTGTAGTATAGAACAACAAAAATAAACTTTCTGTGATCCATATCATAAGGATTCAACATAGCTTATGTTGGCTGTTAATGAAGTTATACCTGTAGTTATAGAAGTAACAAGATTCTAGGAAGACAGCAATTAGATTAAAAATGTACTCGAATTATAATATAAATTTAGAATAGTCGCATATTGTTACCTATATTTTACTAAACCTGACAAGTAGCAATAACTTAGAAATCTGGATGTCATATCCTAAGATAGACAAAGTCTAAAGGCTATCCTCCAGTATTTTTGTCCCTAAGGGGATAAGCCAAATAAAATACATTATGCAAATTTCACAACCTCACTGCATATGCCATTCCACCATAACTATTTTCACTAGGAACTTGAAAAAACAAAAGTAATCTGAAATCCTTAATCAGTCACTTTCTTCAGTCGATACTTCTCATACTTTTCTGTAATCTGTATTAAGAAAAGAGTAGTATTCCTCTTTCTATAAATATTGAAAAAATTTTGGAAACTCGAAAGTACAATACTAGGTAAGGCATACCTTTTTCTACTCATCCTTATAAGCTAGAATTTTCAATGAAATAAAATTAAAAAGTTCTTTTTTGAGGTGTACGGATAAACAACATGAAAAATATGATTACCTATGAAAATGAGGATGTTCAGCCATCTTCTTCCGTATCTGAAAATTTGAAGAAGAAGAAGAGGCTTAGGATTACTATGTGAGTCAATATAAAGGAATGACCTATCAGCACAAAACTTTTGTGAGACAATAGCACTTGCATATTGAATACTTGTGATAAATAGTGGAAGGAGCTCAGAACAAAAGAGTATCACTGACATATAAAGCATTGCAATAAGTCAATAACAAAACATGTCATATTGTCAACACATACTAAAAGGATGAAAACCCCCAAAACTAAAGGGCTCATATTTGACTTCACCTTTGGATCCCTTAATGCCTCTAACGTTCTTATCCTGATTCGCTCACGGGTCTCTGCATTGTGTGTGGCGTCAGTTATACAAAATTAGCTAACTATAAGGTAGTGTTTGGATAGTGTCGAGACAGAGACAGAGACAATAGAGACAGATTAAAAAAAAGTGCCTTTGTCTTTTGTTTGGTAGTACCATGGGATAGTGAAAGACAACACAAGAAATTTTAAGAGTATGTTTGGTTTCCGTTTTCACTTTCTATTTTCAGTGTTTTTTGTTTTCAGAATTTTGCAAAGGAAAAAGAGGAAACAACGAAAACAACAAAATCTTCGTTTCTATTTTCACCTCGTGTTTTCTCTTTTTTGTTTCACAAAATTCTAAAAACAAAAAGTACTGAAAATAAAAATACAAACCAAACACACCCTTAGTATGTTCCAATGCTCAGGCTCCAGTATCCCCACTTTTTGGAAGTATTGGGGCACACTATATTTTTCATTCCAAACAAGACACACAGACAATTTGAAGTTTGTGTCCTTGTATTTCTGTCTCGTCTCGCAAACCAAAGACTGCCTAAGGTACATTAGTGTCCATTTAAATGCAAACTACCTGCAGTGTGTTTCCTTCCTTTGTTCCAAGGTACTCTTCCTTTGTTGGCTAGTCCTATTCTCATTCTTCTGATCCTCTCCTTAAGAATTTCTTTGTTCTGAGGTTCTACAAAGTCACTAAGGCCACCAGCCTCATTCCCGTTGTTCACATAACTCAATTCCAACGAATCAATATTAACTTTTGACTGATTGTATTCTTCAACTCCCACTGATTCTTTGTCATCAGCACTTATTATATGCAGCTCCTGAACTGGTAAAACCCTTTGAGATGAACAAACAAATAATGTTGATTTAGGGACTTCAGTCTTCACCACAGACACTTGAGGTTGTACTTTAAGTGTTACTCGGGGACAAATTGCACAAGCACAATCACCAACATTGCTCAGGAGCAGCAGCGAATTCGTGTTAGAAATATGAGTTAAGGGAGGAAGCATAATGGACATTCCTCTGACACTAGCATCAATTGAAAAATAAAAGATAAAATGAAATCTTCTTTCTTCTTAATAGCAGAGCACTTGCTGGTTCAATGCTTGACAAGTGTTAAGAGTCCTTGAGTGGCACCTAACAAAAGCAGCAGAAATTCAATTGAGATTTAGAAAGGTTATCATTAAACAAAAAGTAAATATCAAAATTATAGTAGATAAGGAAGCATGAGCGGAGGCACGGAGACAGGGGAAGCAAGCAAGACTAGTCACATGCACACATTAGCCTTTAAATTTGAATTTCAAACCCACCTAGTCCTGGCAAACTTCAAATACAAATTAATCTATACATAACGTGACAATGTAGATATCACATTCAACGACAGAAATATATTCTTTATTTCTTTGGGACAAGAAAAGTGGAGGTTGAGTTAGTTATAGTTTTTTCTTGTATGATTAAAATGAGTGCTCAAAGAACATGAGGAACACTAAAAGGAACCAGCAAACCCATTTTTCAACACCATCAAAAAGTTAATTTTCACCAACAGTATACACATAACATAATATAGCATTCAACTTTTTTAAAAAGGATAATAAAAAAGTCAACAATTAAGATAAAACCAAAACAATAGCATACACCTTTATTCACTTTAACAGAAGATACCTAAATAATAAATTGACAACAATATCAATACATTACTAATTGCAACCGTGACAAGGCCCTCCTTTCCCTCCCATAGTTCTTGCATTCTTCCAAAGATTTTACCGACAAATAGACTGCACAATTTGAGCATTTGACAACCATATCTTAGCAACACACCACACCACAAATATCATGAATCATGAAAATTGCGCAAGAAAATTCAGTAACTATTTTCATGAATCAGTTTAACATGAACCAAACACTGGAAATTAAGCACCTAACGAAAGAAAATCACAAAATAAAAAGCTAGAAAACCAAACCTTAATAGAACCAATAGCAAAAGAATGGTAGAACGACACAGAGAAATGAAGCAGAACGCGTGTGGAAGAAGAAAAGATCTGTGAGGAGGGTGACGGTTGGCCCGAAGACCCGCGGGAGAGAGATAAGGCGGGGGTGGCTGAAACCTGAATGCGAGAGTGAAGTAGGATTAGGTGGAGAGTATGTGCCTCTAATGGCTGTAACTAGAGTCTGGAGTAGACAGTAAACACGGGATTGTTGAAAAAAATTGAAAAAGTAAATGTGATCTCTTGATATAAATTTTTTAGATCACATCTTATTTCATTAATTATTAAAAAAATTGAGAAAATAGTAAACACTCAAATTTATCCTCAAAAAATTTATTCTCTTGACATCTCAAGAATTATTTCCACCCGATACATCGATACATTCGATAACTAATCAATTTTTAATATGCATATTAATTTATAAGTTCCTACTAATTTAATAAATTTTTCTTTAGGACCATTAAATTTCAAAAAATCAGTATAAAATAAATTAAGATTTATTTAAGTGATTTTTTATAGAAAGATTTTTTTTAAATAAATTTTTAAAAAATTTTAAAAAAATAAAAATAATTTTATGTTTAAATATTTAATGTAAAAACATCTTTT
>NC_029787.2:29370105-29374282 GCF_000816755.2 Arachis ipaensis | reverse complement strand
TAAATCTCAAAAATATATTTTAAGATAAATTAATTATTTTTTAAAATAATAAAAAGAATAACTTGTCTGACAAAAATAATTCTTAAAGATTTACAAAGAATAAAAATTTAGTGGAAATAAAAAAATTTGATCTAAAATTATTTGAAAATTAATTGACCTATCTACTTTCACTTTGTTTCAAGACAGGTAGAACTATTGTGCATTATTGTTTCCCCTATCCTTAAACTTGTACAATGTAATATCTTCCTTCAAACAAGTCATTGTCAGCTTCAAATGTCTTCTTCCATTTGCCTATTCGGCTATTCCCACTTAGTTTAAGAGTTTTTTTCCCGACAAATTCCCTCTTTAATTCCCCTTTCCAGCCAATAATATCTACTATTCTTTCATGTTCTTCATTTCAAATTTAAAACTTTTAAAAATGAATTAGCAATATCTTTAAGTCATTACCCAATTTTTTTTTATTCGCCATTTATGAGGTTTTTTATTCTTTTGTTATTAAAGTAGTAGTATTTAACTATTTATTTTTAGGTCATGGATTTGTTACTTTCATTTTTGACGTGGAAGTATCGTTAACCATCCAAAAAATATTTATAAAAAGAACTCCATTTTTTTGTTTTTAGAAGAATTCATAATTTGACATTTATCTCTCTATTTATGTTTTTTACACATTTTTCCTTTTCTTTTTTAATCACAATTTTAAAGAGGAGACATTTGCCTAGCATTCTTGTCTCCTTCTACCACCGTCACTCATTCTCTATTCCTCTCCCTTTGTGGTCGCTCGTTCTCTGATCCTTGTCGTAAGTCGTTGCTGGTTCTTTGCTCCTCACCGTGCGCTGTCGTTGTTACCCTACTTCTCTTCGTGTCTCGCCGTATCTCGCCGTCGCTGATGGGTGGTCTCGCCATGTTTCTCTTCTGTGTGTGCTCGAAGTCGAAGCAACATTTCTTCTTTTTGGACTCGCTATTTCTAACTCTCTACTTTAGTTCGATAACTCAGTTCAGATATACCACTCAATTTAGCTTCTTTATTTTCAAAGTTTCAATTTCAATTTAGAAAAGGAAATAATATGAGAAAGTCTGCTGATATTTTTTTTAAACATGTGTAGAATTATAGCATTGGTTAGTTTAGCAATTTTAGCACTTCATAAAGTTATGTTTTTCTTTCTTTCAAATAGCATCAGTTAGTTTTAGCAATTTTGACTAGTTATATTTTTTGTCAGTAGAAGATAAAAATTTTGCAAAACCGTTTACCTTTGTTGTTGAGAAGCATTGCTATGTCATTATTATGCATGGACTAAGGTTCAAGTACAGAAGATATTATAGTAGATTCTTAGAAGTTATTGCATATCAATTCGATCTATTATGTTCATATTATACTTTATTACTGTCAAGCGATTACTTGGCTTGGGAGTTTGCTGTTCTTGATTCTTGTATCTGACATTGTCTTACCACGTTAGTGTATTATTATGTTCAAAACACAATTCTTAGTCTTTTCACGTGTTTATGTAGATCAGATTATTAACATTGTGATTGAGTATCTATTTTCTTTTGTTTAGTTTGGAGTTGAAATTGTCCCTGTCCTCAATGGCCTAGTTTTATACTTGTTGGATATGTATGAAAAAATCATATAGAAACTTTTACAAAGAGTTCACTTCATCCAGGGCATCTTCTTCTAAGATTAGTTTGACTCTTGGATTTAGTGAGACTTACCAAGGACTTAAATCTGATCTTGAAACTCCTTTAATTATTTACACCGAAGAACTAAGTGTAAGAGAAAAAAGTACACCTCATAAACCTAACTTAGTCACAAATTGATGAACCTAGTTTGTGGCAAATTGCCAAATGTGGCTTATACCTAACAACATAGATTGCTTCAAATGTAACAACTAGCAAGGTTTCTTCTAAATCTTTTGTACTTAAATTTGCAATTGAGCACATTGTTTCACTTATGTGATTGCTAATTTGCTATGCTATTTGTATTGTGAGCACAACTGTGATGAGTTCCACATCAGGCCTCTTTATCCTTTTATTTGTAACTTTTTTCATACAGGACTCACTAACTACCATCAGGATGGTTGCATGTTAATAAAGCATAATTAGTGTTTATATTACAACAGTTGAAAAAACTTGGGTAGCAGATGACTATATCATTAACAGAAGTATTTCTTTCATGGTGTTTCCATATCATTAACAATAGTTGCAAATATTATATTTCACTCTATATTTACATCGTTGTTGCTTCGATTTCTGAAAATAGATATAGTCTCCCTAATGACTGGAAAGCATTCTTTAAATGGTGACATTTTTTGTTTAGTTTCAACAATATTGCATTGATTGCACTACTATAGCATTGTCTTAAATAAATAATATTTTAGCTGTATTGGTGAACATCTGTATTTTTTTATTTACATTTGTTGCTTACCCTCATTAACTTGGTAATTGTAAATGGTGAAGCAGTGCTACCTTATTTCTATGCTTACATATATTTAATAGATGCTATTTTTAAGTATGTGCAAGATGGCTAAATAAGATTGTGTTAAATCACAAAAAAACTCAATTCAGTCAAGAAGCTGAACCAGCTGTTTCCATAATATCGCACGAAATAATGACGAAAGAGCATAATGATGAATCAGAACTTGTGTGTCACACAATTCATAGTATGTTGATCTATCTAATGAATATAAACTATTTTGTTCATTGTAATCAAATGGTGTTGATACAAGAGTAATTTTTGTAAAAAACCATAATTTAGTCATATTCAAATTCTATAATACAAATCTTTCCAATTCAAGAACTAGAAAATCCCAATCAGCTTGGAATATAGCGAAACTAGTTTAAAATGTGGTTAACGTAAAAACATAAATAAGAATGCATATCTATTTCAGCTAAAGGATGAGATAATAGCTCTATTTGAAATATTCAAGCCATGGAATGCCGTTAAAGGCATTTGGAAAGCTTTAGAAAAAGGAACCAACACAAATAACACTCCATTTATTTATTTCACCTCAAATAACCTCAATTTTTGGCTTCAATTTCTTCAAGAATAACCAAAACTCATTTTGGAAAATCTTTTATTATTGTTCTAATTGAATACAACTTTCAAAAAAAAATTAACGAAGATTCTAATGCACCATGCATTAACTTAACAGCATATATGACAATCTTTAGCATTCGCATAGACATTTATTTAACTAGGCTAATTTCTGGTAGTGTCCTTCCCTCCATATAGCATGTAGTCTTTCTTCATTTCTCCCAAAACTGAATCATTAGTGTTGTATAAAAATAAAACACAAAGAAAAAGAAGTCTATCACTACATATTCAATACAAGATTCCTAATTGACTGTGCATATAAAAGCAAGCTGATGATAATGCCCCAAGAAAGAGCCAATGACAAATGAAAATTTGCAGGAGGTATGAGAATTGCTTGTGTTTAGAATTAAACAAAAAATAATGCCTTATATCAATTCGGGCACATGAGGCAAACATTGATTTAAGAAAAAGACGTCAACTACGTATGATGTATTTCATAGAAACACAATTCTAAACCATGAAAAGTAATAGTTTCAAGTTTAAAGTTACATACAAATGGGAAAAAAGAGATAGCATAACAAATTCTAGTAAATGGTCAAAGTAAGTTATACCTTTAAAATTTTCTATGAGAATATTCATTCTTCTTAGGAAAGCACAAGTTTTGACCACATGCTAGGACAATAACAACTTTGAAAAATGTACATGAATGAATTTCGGATATATATGTAGTCCTTTTTTCGAGAATAATACTACAAGGACTAGAAAAAAGGTTAGTTTACCCCCTTCAACTTAGATAGAAAAAAAAGATAAAAATTCAACTCCACCTAAAAAAAAGCCAATCCATGAACGAAACCCTAAATTATATTTTTTACCATTCATAACACAGTTCACAACCCAATAAAACAAGATACCTCTTGATAGTTAAATAACATGCTAACAATAAATATCAGAAACGTGATCCTTTTTGAATAGGTAGGCAGTGGCGGATCCAGAAATCTTATAAGAGGGGGCCAAATTAAATACAAAATAAATTAAAATATAACATAATAAAAAATTAATAAAATATAATTTATAGTATATAGATCAAAATTAATAATTATATTGTATAAAAATTAATATTTAACTACATATTTTAGAATTTTAGTAATT
>NC_029787.2:29341514-29369688 GCF_000816755.2 Arachis ipaensis | reverse complement strand
TCTATATTTTTTAATAACGTTTCAATTATTTATATATTTATATGCTTTTATTATTTATTAAATTTATTTGTTAATTGTTACTAATATATTATTATATATATTAGGGTAAAGTATTAAATTGGTCCCCTATGTTTAGGCGTAATTTTGTTTTGGTCCTTCAGGTTTAAAGTGTCTTATTTGAATAAAAAAAAGCTTCATTTAACTTCAATTTAGTCCCACCGGAGGTCAAAGATAAATAATTAATGAAATGTCCTATATGAAACTTTGATTATTTCGATAATTATTTATCCTGCTGTCATGTAGGACAAGGTTGATAATTATACTGCTGTCATGTAAGACAAATCGTTAATTATTTATCTTTGACCTCACAGTGAGACTAAATTGAAGTTAAATGAAACTTTTTTGAATTCAAATAGGATACTTTAAACCTTAAGGACCAAAACAGAATTACGTCCAAACGTAGGGGACTAATTTAGTACTTTACCCTATATATTATAACTTATACATATTAAATTACTAATATGTAATATTCTTTTAGTATGTCCCCAAGAAAGAGCCAATGACAAATGAAAATTTGTAGGAGGTATGAGTATTGCTTGTATTTAGAATTAAACAAAAAATAATGCCTTATATCAATTCGGGCACCTGAGACAAACATTGGCTTAAGGAAAAGACGTTAACTACATATGATGTATTTCATAGAAAATAATTCTAAACTACGAAAAGTAATAGTTCCAAGTTTAAAGTTACATACAAAAGGGGAAAAAAGATAGCATAACAAATTATAGTAAATGGTCAAAGTAAGTTATACCTTCGAAATTTTCTATGAGAATATTCATTCTTCTTAGGAAAGCACAAGTCTTGGCCACATACTAGGACAATAACAACTTTGAAAAATGTACATGAATGAATTTTGCATATATATGTAGTCCTTTTCCCAAGAATAATACTACAAGGACTAGGAAAAAGGTTAGTTTACCCCCTTCAACTTATATAGAGAAGAGAGATAAAAATTCAACTCCACCTAAAAAAAGGCCAATCCATGAACGAAAACACTAAATTATATTTTTTACCATTCATAACACAGTTCACAACAACAAAATATAATACCTCTTGATAGTTGAATAACATGCTAACAATAAATATCAGAAACGTGATTCTTTAGTACGAGGCATCCACTTGAATAGGTAGCTTAAATAAGCAGCACATGTGCAAGATACAATTGGATAGATTACCGAATCAAATGAGCTTGATGGTGGATATTTATAGAAAATTAAAGTCCAAAACCAGAATCAATCGTTAAAATGATCCGGCAAAAAACTAAAAAATCGCCATCTATTTTAAAGACTCCAAATTGGATGTGCTACTCTCTTTTAACTTGTTCTTTGCATCTTCCATAGATTTTCTCCAAGACCACAAAACCTGCATTAGACCACCATTTCCAATAAGAGAAATACATGTAGTTGTGTCAAAAACCTAGTTGATATAAACTTGAGAAACACAAAAAAGTCGTATAGGCCCAAAAGATATCATTTCAAATCCTTTCACTGTCATAGATAAACATTAATGGATTGTAATTAACAAATGAACCAAAGAATTGGGGGTGAAAAATTAGAATTGCAGGAGCATGACTAACAAAATTCAAAGTATACCTCAGATATAAGTAGTTCCAACAAAATAGTCAATTTTTAATAGAAAATGATGAACTAGCAATACAGAGACTGAACAATGTGTGTTTCCCGAGCTCACAACTGCAGTCTATTTTCTTTCTTTTTAACAATGAATATAACTATACACATTAGGATAACATGAAATATATTATTGTGTAAAACTAAGAGGAAAATACTATGAAAAGAATCCGAAATTAATTAAGATAATTTTTTGCTAGAAGAGATTAAGATTTTCAATTCTCATGGAACATGTTCAGTCAATGAATCTTTCACATGACAAAATAATAATTAGTCAATTAGCCTGACAATCCAATAGAAAATAAGATTTAACTTTCAATTAATAAAGACCAATTTTACATGATGTAACCTCAGACTTATGTCTCACAAAATGTATTAAAATTGCTTCAAGGACATATAGCAACTTTTTTTTTATGAAAACCCAAAAAAAGGGGCCGAAGTATAAAATATAATAAAAAGTGTGGTGCAAAGACCACATAAAACATCCAAATTCACAAAAATTTCTATAGAAAAAGCAATAAAAAAAATAAAATAAAATGAAACCTAGGTAGTTCGCATGGACAGAGACGAAGCATAACAACGCAAGGGACCAAAAAGTGTGGTACGGCGACAGTAGAAAGAGTGGTGACGGTGCTGAGTGCTGGAGGCGGTGGCGGCAGCCACAGTAGTAGCTGTGGGGATGGAACAAGAACATGACAAGAACCCTAGCAGAGACAAACATCTCAGGATTTTTTATTTTAATAAATAAATTAATTATAATACTTATTGAAATAAATAATTTAAAAAATATTTACCAAAATAAATACCCCTCTCTTATCTCGTTTACAGTGTAAACTGTAAACGAGATAAGAGAGGGGGACGTGACACGTGTATATCTCGTTTAAACTATAAACGAGATACTAGCAAAATTTTCTCGTTTACAGTGTAAATGAGATACAATGGGGCAAATTTTCAGCAGCTATAAAAAGATATGTAACTCTTGGCGTTCTCCACACACATTTCATATCTTTTTCTGTCCTATTTTTCTTACAAAAAAAGGCAACAATGGCCAGTAATAACATGTACGTAGTTGTGTGTGATTACCCCAATTGTCATATGAGAAATGGCGACAACGGGGTGATATTTGAGTGTGACAATCCGATACTGTTGCGGACTCAGCGTGTATAGGGGTGTCAAAAATCCCAGGAGGTGTGGATCCCTGCGGGGACCGCTTCGAAGCAGATGCGGGGACCTGAGCGGGGATCCCCATCTCCGTATTCTCCACAATCCCCGAATATATTAAATTACTTAAATACCCTTAAGAATTTAGTTTTTATTTTGGTTTTTTAGTCATTTCACCTTGCATATATATAGAAAAGTTAAAACCCTAACTCATCTTCCCAGTTCCCACATAGAGCGCCGCATTCCAATCCCTAAATACCCTCAGTCCCTCACCCTGCTCCTCGCAAAACCCTTCGTCTTTGCACCTTTCCTCTGCGTTCTCTCCCTCGTCCCAGCCAGCCACCTCCGACCGCCATCGTCACGGCCTCGCCACTGTCCGTTTCAGCCGGCCCACTCACTGCATCATCACCGCACCGCCCCGTGCGTCCTCTTCTGCGTTGTTCGCCGCTCTTCTCTTCACCGGCGTCTCTGACCTCTTTGGCCATTTCTCCCTTATCCCTGGTAAGATTCACTGCTCTCTCCTTTTCTTCTTGTATTTTGGCATTTCACTTTAGGTGTTTATTTTTTTTCATGAATTTGATGGTGATTTTGATTTTTTTTGAAGTTGGTGGCTGTTGTTTTTTTTTTAATGAATGCTTTGTTCTATGAATTTCTAATAATTGGTGGCTATTTTTTTCATACTTTAATTTTTTATTTTTCATTAATTCTGAATTCTAATTTTATTGGCTGTTTATGACTTTATGCTATGCTGTTCTGTTTATGCTATGCTATTCTGTTTATGAATTATGATCTTGGCTGTTCTATTTATGACTTTAAGCAAGATTGAAGCAATCTCATTAGGATTTATATCCCCTAACAGCACACAAAGATATTACTGCAATAAACATTTTTGTTTAAATCCTAAATTGAAATTTTCTTAACTAGTACAACGATGTTTGTGAACCTTTTCTTTATATGTGTTGTACTAACATTTTGTAAGGGTAAAGTAAATTAGTAAATCCATTTTGCTGTGTCAGAATGCACGAACATTTTGTTATTAGAGAAAAAAGTATTTATCAATATTTATAAATGTATGTAAGGGTAAAGCAAATTAGCAAATCCATGATTGGCGTTTCAATCACTTCGATCCCCTTATATGCATGCTTTTAGATCTTATAATAAAAGTATTTATTTTTGCTTGTTTTAATTTGATTTTGTGATTCAATTTGTTAATAACTCTGATTCCGTGATTCTGAGTTGCTGGGTTCAATTTGCTTGTTCTGAGTTGATTCTGTGATTTAGTGTTTATGTATTGAATTTTAATTTAGTGTTTCTATATTAAATCTTACTGTATAGGATGAATAGTTTAAACTCGACTCCTATTGAAAATAATAATGAGACAGAGCCAACTCAAGATGATGACGGTCAAGCAATTGAAGCATATGTCCAAGGAACACAAGAGGAAGGACAAGAAGAAATACAAGAGGGAGGACAAGAAGTTAGCCAAAGTGTGCAAAACGGACCTAACAAAAAAGGATTAATTTCTGAGGCGTGAAAACATTTTAGGAGGGAGAAAATAGATGAAAAGTGGAAGGCAATATGTAAATATTGCAAAAGAAAGATTGGAGGTGACACGAAGTAATAAACTAAGCACTTGCATGATCACATTAGAATTTGCTCGATTCGTACTGTTAGGGGACCAAAGCAATCAATATTGAAAACAGTGCAGCAATCATCAGGTTCGACAGGAACAGGAAGGCCAACAGATTCACTTGTGGTTGGAAACTTCACATTTGGTTAAGAGGGAGCACGACGAGCACTTACAAGGGGTTATTAGGGACGAACACCGTATGTCGTTTGTTGAGCAACATGGTTTTCATGAGTTTATGGCTGAGACTGAACCTTTGTTCAAATTTTATACAAGAAATACACTGAAACGTGATGCTGAGAAGATGTATGAAGCTAAAAAGGCATAACTTCTAAAATTGTTGGGAAAAAAATTCAAGCCGCATTACTATAACTACTGACACGTGGAGTGCTGATTGTCAAAGCAAAGGCTATGTGGCGATTATAGCTCACTTTATTAATGATGATTGGAACTTGCAAAATTGGCTTGTAAGGTATTATTTATGCTTTTAGCATCTTTTAAATATTTGAATTTTTAATGTCATGATTGTTTATTATATTTACATTACTCTAGGTTTGCATATGTGCCTACACCTCATACTGCTGAAGTTCTTAGTGATGCTTTGGTGAATTCCTTGTATGATTGGAAAATAGATAGAAAATTGTCAACTTTAACAGTTGATAATTGTAGTACAAATGATGCCATGATTCATCTTGTGCTTGATAAGATTTCACCGTCTAACTTTGTTAAGAGAGGAGAATTTTTTTACATGCGTTGTTGTACTCATATTGTTAATTTGATTGTGCAAGATGGCATGAATGATATATATGGTTCTATTGAAAAAATCAGAGATAGTGTTTCTTTTTGGGTTGCAACACAGAAAAGGGAAGAAAAATTTGAAGAAACTTATAGGCAATTGAATATTAATTATAGGATAAAGCTTGTACTTGATTGTAGAACTAGATAGAATTCAACTTATCTAATGTTTGCTTTTGCTTTGCCATATAGAGAAGTTTTTGAGTGTTTAAGACACCGTGAATCTCTGTATAAAGTTGTACTATCTAATGATGAGTGGGAAATGGTAAATGAACTTGTTGATAAATTAGAAGTCTTTTATAATGTGACTGAATTATTCTCTGGCACTTTATATCCAACGACAAATTTGTACTTTCCCAAGGTGTGTGAAATGAGATTGACATTGAATGAGTGGTTGCTTAGTCCCAATGAGATGATTTATAGAATGGCAACAAATATGATTAGTAAGTTTGAAAAGTATTGGGATCAAATTAATGAAGTCATGGCTGTGGGAGCTATCTTAGACCCTAGGTATAAGATGGAGTTATTGAAATTTTTTTCCCTAAAATATATGGATCTCAAAGTGAGAATCATCTGAGCAAGGTAAGAAAAATGATGGAAGAATTAGTATGTGAATATCAACTTAAGGCTAGGGTTAAAAGAAGAGCAACAAATGATGATAGTTCAGCTTTTACTTTGAATGTTGGACATGGTGAAGGATCTTCAAAGAGAAAATTTAACTCTATCTACTTGCAATTTATGGAAGATACATATGAAGATTGTTCTACAAAAACTGAGTTGGATTTCTATTTGGAAGAGAGTGTTATAGTAGATAAAACAAATTTGAAAATTTTTGATATTTTAGGCTACTGAAAAAATATTGGAGTGAAATATCCAACTTTACAAAAGATTACAAGAGATTTTTTAGCCATTCCCATTTCTACTGTTGCCTCAGAGTCTGCTTTTAGCACCGGTGGTCGAGTTATACATCCACATCACAATAAATTGGATTGTGAACTGGTTGAGGCGTTAATTTGCACTCAGCATTGGATACACTCTTCAGGTAAAAGTACTAATAACTCAAATTTTATTTCGTATTAAAGTTCAATTTCATGTTAAATTTAACTCTCGTAAATTGTTGGTTGATATAATATAGGTAAATCAGGGTCGAAAATTCCAATTTCTTGGGACTATGTGATGGATATGGAGATTTAGGAGTTTGGGTCATTTTTTTTATTATGTCAAATTCTTATTAAATATATGGTATTCTTGTTTATGATGTATGTTAATATATTCATGTTTGTGTTGTATTTTAGCAGAGAACATGGAGCTGTTTGTTGGAAGTTGAAGACTTATTTTATGGCTTTTTTTTAAGAATGGAAGTTGTATTTTAAAATTTCGTTTTATGGACTATGATTTGTTATTTTATATTTCTTGACTTGTAAGTTGTAATCTTAGATAAGATATGTATGTTTGTGTGTTGTAATAATGTTTTGTGGTTTTTTTTATATTTTTTAAAAATTTTTTATGGTAATTTTCATATAAATGTTCAACATAAACAGATTGGGAATGGGACCTGTGGGGAACATGGGAAATGCGGAGAATGGGGATGGGGGCAATTATCCCTCCATGGCGGGGATTGGGGCGGGGACGAGGAAAAAATCTGAGGGTAGGAATGGGGAGCTGGGAGGCATCCCCCGCCCCGGCCCGCCCTGCCCCATTGACACCTCTAAGCGTGTAAGTACGCTGTTGGAGTTGAAGAGTTTGATATTGAGCAACCTCGGAGGTACAGTTGCGAGGGAGGTGGGAAGAGTGGGGTATAGGTTGCTGGCACCTATGGGTAATGGAGTTTTTCAGTTTCGACTATTTCGACTTGTAGGGGACGAGCATGTGCGGCTCATGTTTGACATCCATGGGAGAATCATGGCGGAACAAATGATGGAGCTTTCCTCCGAAGTTGAAGATGTTGGTCGTGCTGGTTCTGTACACTCGACCTACGTACAAGGCAACCGACCTCTCACACCACCACCCATTCATGTCGCCATTCCAGTGGAGGAGGGTGACGAAGAGTCAAATGAATAATACGTGCCAAATAGTGCTGATAGTGATTCTTCTGAAGAGAGCAACGAGAATGAGTTTGTACCGGAGACGCCTACTGAGGCAGTAGCGCACCATGCTTTGCCTCCCCCCACCCAATTCCAGCGTTGTCGGTAGTACCAAGTCACTATCATAGTCTGAATCTGGATGCGATGCATGAGAGGACTTCATTTTCCAACACAGGAAAAGAGGATAACAACCTAGACGGTGTGGGATAGAGTTTCGGGTCGGCCACAGGTTCAAATGCCGAGAGGCAGTGCTGTAAGGTGTGAAGAACTACAATATTCGCAGGTCTGCTGAGTATCGGGTGAATGAGTCAGACCGATTAAAGTACCATGTGCAATACCGTCAAGCTGCGAATGGGTGTCAATGGAGTCTCCGTGTTTCCCTTCAACAGAACCTTGGATACTGGTGAGTTCAAATTTAATTAAAAGCATTCGATTGCTTCTGTGCAATATATATAGTAGTTTCGAAATATGGTTGAGCCGATGCTTTTCTATTGTGCTAGGGAGGTCTAGAGGGTTGGTGGAGCGCACAGTTGTTTAGCACCCACCATGTCCCAAGACCATCGACAGTTGGATAGCAGTCTCATCTGCAAGGTCATACTGTCGTTGATACATTTGAACCCCTTTGTCAGCATCCTGGTACTACAAGGTACGGTTCGAACGAGCTATCACTTTAAACCCTCCTACAAAAAGGTGTGGATGGTGAAGCAGAAGGCAATTGCACAAATATATAGTGATTGGGAGGAGTCATATAACAAAGTACCAAAACTGCTTCAGGCACTGCAGAGCTGTTTTCCTGGCACCATTTGTGAGCTACGGACCAGACCGTTCTACGATGGACACCTTCTGGTCTACGACTGTAGCATGTTTAACAAGGTATTTTAGGCTTTCCCATCCTGTGTTGAGGCTTTCAAGCATTGCAAGTCATTTGTTTCCGTCGATGGCATGCATCTGTACGAGAGGTACAGTGGAATGTTACTTATTGCGGTGGCACAAGACGGCAACAGCAACATCCAACCTATTGCTTTTGCCATTGTCGAGTCCGACAGCACCGAGTCATGGTCGTTCTTCCTTACTAATCTGAGACGCCATGTCACCCCATAAGACGGCCAACTGGTTATCTCGGATAGATCGCAGGCCATCAAGCTCGCTTCAGTGCCGATGACAGTTGTAACACCTTAACCTTTAGCACGTCATGATCGTACCAAAAGTAAGGCGTTACTAACTCATTTTCCTTTATTATCTATTTAATATTGAGCCTTTACGTTAGTATCATGTTTCAGTTTTTAAGAAAATTTCAGAAAATAGATTTTAGTAATTAAAATCATGTAATAAAAGATCTTCAAATAATAATAATCACATAATTATTAATAATAATAAATGCTATACAATTAAATTCAATATAAAACTTAAATACAATACATATCCCTCTGGATAAAATAAAAAATCCTGAAGCAACAAGGGCGATGGAACTCTATAAAAACAACAGGAATCACAAGTAAATCTACTAATCGTCTGCAGCTTCTTACTGAATCTCCGAACCTATGTCACTAAAAGGGTGGAAGATTTGGGGTGAGAACAAACCACACGTTCTCAGTAGGGAATAGGAATACTGTAAAAATAATGAAATAAAGTGCAAACAATTAACTTTACTCAAATAAACTTTATTTTTATCGAATCTTTTGAAAATACCCTTGGTTTTACTTTAGCTAACTAATTACCTCTTTTTAAAATCTCTAAACTCAAAACAAATTTTAAATATAAAACTAGTCACATTACCCGTTTCTCAGCCACATAGTTAATCTTCAGTCAAATGCCAATTCGTAATCACTTTAATACATTCACAAACAAATAGTACAAGCAAGAGATTCAATTCAATGTACAAGCAAGTCGCAACAAGGTAAACAGTACAATCACAAAGTAATAAGACAAGCAAGCGCAATCAAATGCAAATGTGCAAACAACATGATGCATGTCTATCCCTAATGCAGGCCATGAGCTCATGTGTCGGTTGCCTACCCGCTCCCGACATTATCCAGGCACGAGTCCCAGATATGACTTTCCAGATGCATACAGTGTGCTTATAAGTAGTACGGCTAGGCCGCATACAGTGTGACTTTCCAAATCAATAAGCGTACATCTGGAAAATAGTTCTCAGTGTGTGGGCGTCCCCACTTTACATTTGGCATTAAGGCCCAAACAATGTCACATCTGCTCTCTTGTGGCAGACGATCTCTTTAAGTTAATATATTCTTTAAATCCTTGTTCTCTACTCTCCTGTGACAGAGATTCCTTTTCTTAAAAAACCGAGCTCAAAACAACACTTAAAACAAAATCTCTCCTTATAAAATTGGATTTAAAACATTATGTTTTTCTTAATAAATCGAGTTTAAAAAAATAGAGTACACCTTTTCTCAACTAAATAAATCTTAAATAATTTAATTTTTCAAAACTGAATCTTTTAAAATAACTTTTCAAATAAGACCTCAGATTTTATAAAATTTCGGCAGCATTTCTTCTAAAATTCGGACTAAACCACCTTTACGAGTTCCCTATTCCTCAACAATTCACCAGCCTTTTTCTCAACAATTCTCAAATCAGCAAAATTCTTAATAGTCAGAAAACAGTCACAAATAAACCGTCATCACAATAAATCCAGACCGAGCACAAGCCTAAATCAATTCAACGCTCAACACAATATCATCCGATCAAATTAACATATCTAGTAACCAATAATTTCTCAAACAAGCTTGCAACAATATCCGCCATCATTAAGTAAATCTCAATTCCACAACAAATCACATTTTCACAACCTCAATCCAAGCTTAATTCCACCAATTAATCTTTCGTAACAACCAAATCAGTCACATTCACAGCAATATTCCATACTCAATAACATTACTATTATATATATATATATTTGCAATTATTCAATTAATTTTATAGGCATTCTAAATTAAAAACGTTTAACTTTAAAAATAAATCTCTTACCTTCGTACAAAATCAAATTAACGGGACCTCCGGAGATACTTTCTAATCGAACTGTTAAAAAGAAAAATGTCAAGAATTATTCGTGCCTCCTAGAACTCCAGTTGGCCAAACTCAAAGAATAGAGGAGTTACGTCACCGTCAATTTCTATCGGATAAAAATTATACCAACACGTGAAAAAGGAGGATACGAATACTTTTATTGAATTAAATCTTTTATCAGAATTATGGATCGTAAGAAATCAAAGTCGAAAGATCAATAAAAATCACGGTTCTCTCTTTCTCTCTCGGTCACTTCCTTCTCTCTTTTCTTCATATTGGTTCGTGATGAAAGTACCAAATAAAGTAAGATGATGAGTGTGGAGATTAATAAATAAATGGGATATGTGTCATGGTTTCATGTGATCCACGGTCATATTGAATAGAAATCATACAAGAGAATGTGGCAATTAATTGATAATTATACGAGTGAAAGAAGGTTAGGTGTCAAACTTATACGAGGCACGTTTCTTTCTTTAATTTTCTTTGGTTTCTTAATGGCTTTCACCAAAAGTAATATGATAATGATAATAATAATAATGATAATAATAATGATAATGATAATGATGATAATGATAATAATAATAATAATAATAATAATAATAATAATAATAATAATAATAATAATAATAATAATAATAATAATAATAATATAGTAATAATAATAATAACAATAAAAATTAATTTAATTTTTGTTTTATCACATTATTTTTTGATAAATAATTTAAATTTGATAGAATAAATAATAATTAAATTAAATTTTAATAATTATAAAATTCTATTTAATTATTTTTGTTAAAAATAAATTTTTTAAAAATTACATCTCAATATAATATAATAATTTGTAAATAGACAATTATTTAATTTTTAAAAATTTGGGGTCTTACAACAGTGGTTTGCATCCCCCTAGAACATTCTACGCTTACTGTATCAGACACATGGTGGCAAACTTCATGAGTCGTTTTAAATTAGTCGAGGGCAAGAGATACCTTATAAACACTCTGCTTACAGTTTAAACAAAGCTGGATATGAGTAGTACATGGATGTCTTGAGAAGAGTAGAAGGTGATGCCTCTGAAAAAAAAATAGTTCAGAATTATAAAGAAATATTGTGAAAAGTTTAATTGGATCTTCGACGTTTAAGGGTCCTCATATTTTTTAACTTTTAAATAGGCTTCTATACTTTTTCTATTAAATTCTTACACTATTTTTAAGTTTTTTAAAATTTTTTAGTATAAAAAATATTAAAGTTAAATAAATATTTTTTTAAGTTAAAGATATTTCTAATTAAGAACATATTTACATCTTCAATTACTTATTTTTTAAACAAATATTACTCTTTTAATTTTAATATATTTGATACTACAAAAAAATCTTACTAGAACATAGAGTTCCAAACTAATAACTATGTAGTAATTAATAACTTACAACAATTAAATAGAGTTCCAAATTTCTACAAGCCACCTATTCCTAACACTACAAACTATATTCTACTTCTTCGCGACTATGTTAACCATGACTACATACAAAAATATATCTAAATGGGATTGCACAAAATTCAACACAAAAGAACTAATTTTAAAGTTGGCTGCCCCGGTGTAATGTGAAGTCTCGTTCAGTCTATTAATGTCTCCATCGTTACCAGCTGCATGCGACATCGTCGTATGTATTGATAATATGCTTAGAAAGTGGTAAAAGAGACGAGAAAGGTGTTGAAAAGTTTAAAATGGGACCTGGTCAAAGGCTGTGAACGACATATATTTAAAGACGTCTCCCAAACTTATCTCGTTTACAGTGTAAACGAGATAAGCCTCCACATATCTGGTTTACACTGTAAACGAGATATACACGTGTCACGATAAACGAGATATACACGTGTCACATCACGTGTCTTATCTCGTTTAAATTATTTATTTCAATAATTATTATAATTAATTTATTTATTAAAATAAAAAATCCAAACATCTCATCTCTTCGACATTATGATTAAAAGAAAATAAAGAATGTGTAAATAGCAAAAACAAAAAGGCAAGCTTTTAATTGTTAATTTTTCAAAAATAAAAGAGCGGAATTCTATTTGTAAATATTTTTATGTTGGCTAATGTTACTCCCACCTAAAAATAGAAGTAACGAATCCACAACTTTATTTTTAACATTCTCATTCTCTTTATTTTTGGCTTAAATTTGATTGCAATCAGAACCTTTTTTTTTTCCATTTTCCCTTATTATTTGTTATGCTAATATACCCCATAAAAATATAGAAAATGATATATGTAGATATTTTGTATTAAATCAATAGCTTTCTACTTTGTATTAGGAGTGTACATGGGTCGGGTGAAGTCAGATTTGTTTGACCCTAGACCCGATAAAATTTTACTATTTTCGGGTTACACTAAAATCAGGTCTAAAACGATAAAACTCAGGTCTTGATAAAATTTATGTCAAAAAATTATAATGCACTTATTTATGAAAAAAATACTTGTTACGGAAAAACTGATATACATATTTGAATTTCAATTTGTGCATAAATTCTAATTTTATGCTCTTTTGATCTATTTTCTAATAAAACAAGTGTGATTAAAAACAAAACAATAAGCTTATAATTAATATAACATAATATTGGAATTGATTTAAAATATATATACTTTTTTTAGTCTCCTAAGAATGCACATGAGCCGGGTGAAGTCGGATTCGGCTTGACCCGGACCTAACCCTAAATAATGACCGGGTCTGTTTTTGAGACCCTTACCCGACCTTAAATCCGATAAAATCACACCAAATTAGTTCCCAAAATATTCGGGTCTAGGTCGGGTTGCCGGATCGGGCCAAATCTTGTACACTTCTACTCTGTACGGCAGTTTTGTGGCACAAAAAGGGATGCTTTTGTAATATGATTCTTGGCTCATAAACTAGACTGAAGTTTTATCTCAAGTTCACTCCTCCTACTCTTAAGGATTGAATATTGTATCCATGTTTAAGTTGTTGTATAATTTAGTATTGTTTTGTTGCCATAATATTTGAGTGAAAATGAACCATTGTTAGGTTTACGCATAGCTCCACCTGAAAGCACTTATAATTGGATAAATGTTCTGGAAGGGGTGTATTATAGTGAAATATTCTCTAAAAGTGCAAATTATTACTATACTACTCATATGGAGTGCTCCTTTTTGTATGAAATTGGTCTTATCTTTTAGTAACCATTTGTTGCATCATGGATAAATTTATTCAACAAGATTGGAATCCCATCATCAATATCATCGATTAATGCTGCATGTCAATCATATTATATAACTGCAAGAGTTCAAGTTGTAGATTTTTCATTATTTTGTTTTCTCATGTTGCTAAAACATAACGTTAGTATTGAGCACTCAAGGTTTCATTTATAATATTGGATGATCCAGTAGTTATAGCTCAGCCCAACTTTATCTATTGATCTGTTATCTATAGTTTGGCCTAAATTTACTTATTAATCTGTTAGCTATAACTCGACCCAGAATTTACTTATAAATCAGAATTTGAATAAAAAATAAAATGTGCTTATTGAGTAACACAGATTCTTGGATATAACAGAATTATTCGAAAAAATGTTCACAGATGGTTACCCAAATATCAGGCTCGCGAAATAACTGTGATATAACGTAACAACTTTATAAAAAGGAGAAACTCTAAGGAGAGAAGGTACATCATTGGAAGCCGACGTATACTTCATCAAGCACAGGTAGAAGTGAATTTAACCTTGGATTGGATGAGCTATACCTCTCTCGAGCCTTACTACGTAAGAACATTTGGCGCCTACCGTGGGGTTGAAGTTTTAAACTAACCTCACCATCATTTCTTCTACCCTATTTTCACCTTTTCTTTGTAGGTCACAACCTATGGCGGAAGAGCAAAGTAACCATCCTCTTCCCTCCACTCAAGCCAAGCTTCTGGCTATCAATGAGTCGTTGTGGCAGAAGTCCAATTCATGGCCGAGTTTTCGAACTAGAAACAAAATGGCCAATGTGACGAGGAGGAATAGAAAAATCCTTCTGATGATGACGATGATGACAACCATACTGCGGAAACCAAAGCCGCGGTGATAGTCAACCCAAAGCCATTAGTAAAAAGAACTAATCCATTCTCAAAGGAAATTATGAGCTTTCAAATGTACAGAAACTTCACTCTGCCAATGACACTGGAACCTTATAAGGGAATCGATGATCCCAACATCCACGTCACTAAATTCTACTCAATGATGTTCATGAACAGTGCATCTGACCCAATACTTTGTCGTACATTTCCTACTTTCTTAGACAGTAATGCCTTGATCTGATTTTCTGGTTTACCTGCAAGTTTATATCGAGCTTCGAAGAGCTAGACCTCTTCGTCAACAACTTCGCAGCTTTGAAGATCTATGTGCATGACTTTGATTATTTCAGCACCATAATGCGAGGACAACATGAAAGCCTTAAGGACTGCATGACGAGGTTTGCTAAAGCAGCCATGGAGATACCTAACATGAATCCAGAAGTCCACTTTTATGCACTAAAGAGTGGGCTTCGACCTGGAAAATTCCAGGAGACTATAGCAGTGATGAAGCCAAAGACACTGGCCGAGTTTTGACAAAAGGTAACAAACCAAATTGAAATAGAAGAACTCCAACAAATCCAAAAAGTAGAAAGAATTAACCCTAACAGAGAAGAAGACAAATGGAACAAACACCCGACAATAAGGCAGACCAAAAGCCATTCAGACTGACACTAAAGTTTGACACATATACTCTATTCAATACCGAGAGGGAGGACATCATTAGAGATATCTTGCACTCCAAGTTGATCAAACCTCCAAACAAAGCAGGAACCTACCAAGACTAAATTTATGTAGACAAGTTCAAATATTGCCCTTTTCATCAGAAGTACGGACATAACACAAATGACTGTATTATAGCAAAATACCTTCTTGAAAAATTAGCTCAGCAAGGCCTTTTGGATAAATACATTAATGGACAATGAAGAAATACATCAGAGCTCAGCCAACATTCAAACACAAATAACAATCACAAAGAAAAGAGAAATAAGGTAACCGAAAACCCTAATCAATCCCGTAGTGTTATTAACTGCATTTCTAGTGGTTTTGCAGGTGGAGGGAGCAGTAACTGCCAGGAAAAGGTCATACAAGACCATGATGTCAGTAGTTAGGTCCGGACCGACCTCAACCACCAAATTGAACATTCTAGAAATAACATTCCAACCTTCTTATTTCAAAGCAGTAAACAAAAACCTAGATGACCCCGTGGACATAACGATGTAGGTCGGCAAGCCATTGGTGGAAAAAAGTCCTTCTAGAACTAGGAAGCAGTACAGATGTGCTATTTTATTCCACATATCAAAAAATGCAATTAAGCAATAAAGCCCTGCAACCATCAACAGGCAAATTGGTAGGTTTCTCAGGTGAGTGTGTTCCAATACGTGGCTATATATGGTTACAAACAACCCTAGGTGAACATTCTAAGCGTAAAACCCTAGATATACAATACTTAGTTGTGGACTATCAGAGCCTATACAATATCATTCTTGGAAGGCCTTCTTTAAATACATTTGGTGCTGTTGTTTCTATTGTACACCTGTGTATCAAGTTTTGTATGTAGGATAACATACTCGTCATAGTCTACGTCAACCAGAAGGATGCCAGACAATGCTAAAACACAAGCATCAAAGCAAACCCTCCAAAGCAATCTGAGCAACAATATGTTCATACGGTCTATAACTCGGAGGGCTTACATCCCTTGGTAGAGCTTGGTCCCAGAACAGACATACAAGACCGACTTATACTAATAGACACTTTGACCAAGGTGACACTGACAGAAGATTTAAATAAATTCACTTACATACGAGATGCATTATATGGAGAAGAAAAAAATAACTCGTCAACTTACTGCAACAACATGCGAGCTTATTCGCCTGGACACTAGTAGACATGCCCAGTATAGACCTAAACATCATCTGCCATAAACTCGCACTCAATCCTTTAATCCGATTTATAGCCCAGAAGAAGAGACACCTCTGCACAGACAAAAAGAAAGCATCTTTAGAAGAAACTCAAAAACTACTCGATGCTGGGTTCATCAAAGAAATTCGATTTACAAGTTGGTTAGCAAATGTGGTCATGGTCAAAAAATACAATAGCAAATAGAGAATGTGCATGGACTTCATCGACTTCAACAAGGCTAGCCCAAAAGATGCATGTCCTTTACTAAACATAGATAAATTAGTTGATAATTCTTCTAGCTTTCAATGTTTAAGTTTTATGGATGTTTATTCTGGTTATAACCAAATACTTATGTATTCGACTGTTACAAAGTTATGTCCTTTGGCCTAAAAAATACAGGTGCTATAACATCCTTACAATTAGAAAGTCACGCTTACGGCTACGCTACTTTGATAGAGCGAATATTACGACGACTACCATACATATATAATAATAAAATAGAGGAGCCTTTAACTCGAAACCATATTGCTATTTTTCCTTTGAAAAACCAAAAATACCTTTCTTTCGTTTTACAAGCATGCATACATACAATACCAATCACAAGACTTCACACACACACACACACACACACACACACACACACATACAAGGATCCTTTAAACAAGTAATTTACAACATTAATCATCATTACAATAATGACTCCTATCCCTCTTTACAAAAATATAAATCTCAATAACAAGGTGAGGGAAAAGACATCTATGATAATACAACCATGAAGCGTAAAGACCACCTCATAAGTTTTGCTTCGTGAAAAGAGAAGTCTATAGGGAGGTGAGAACCTAACTACACAATCTCACCAGAAAGTTTAGAATTGTCATAAGAGGATATGTGTAAAAAAAATTATGGATTTCAATCGTAGTGATTATTGCTCATCTTATGAAACCTTTCAAAATTCAACAATCACTTATTCAAAATCCAAATTGTATGAATGACTAACCTGTTCCAAGTATAGGTTCATTAAGTTTATGCTGAACTAGTTTGACTTTTCACAATTTACTAAACATTAACACAAATCAATCGCGGCCTCTGTCCTATCACATAGGGGTGTATGCCCGTTTGGTGTGATTTCACCGAGTCTATGGCCGGGTACGGGTCTCAAAAATAGACCCAGTCATTATTTCGGGTCGAGTCTGGGTCAAGGCAAACCCGACTTCACCCATCCTATGTGCACCCTAAGGGAACTAAAAAAAGGAATATATGCTTTAAATTAATTCTATTATTATGTTATATTAATTATAAGCTTATTGTTTTATTTTTAATCACACTTTTTGAATTAGAAAATAGATCAAAGAAGTATCAAATTAGAATTTATAGGCAAATTCAAGTTCAAATATGGATATCAACTTCTCGGTAACAAGTTTCTTCTTTATAAATAAATGCATCATAAATAAGTTTTTTTTTTAAATAAGTTTCTTTATAAATTATTGTTAAAGCTTTAAAGGCCCGTTTTTCACCCGGTTTGGACCTGATATAATTGTGGCCCGAAAATATTTAGGTTTAATTGGGTCTAGGGTCGGGTTATGGTCTAAAAAATAGACCCATTGTATATTTAGTGCCGGGTCTGGATTAGGACAAACCCGATTTCACCCGACCCATGTACACCCCTACCATCACATAATTAATCACGGCCTCCGGCCCAAGCAAAATCAGTCAACATTCAACCCACCACAAGTCAAAGTGCATATCAACTTTTAATAACTTACCAAATTACGGCCTCTGACCCAACCAGTCACGGCCTTCAGCCCAAAATAATTAAATCTCGGCCTCCGACCCCACATATAATCACTTACATGCCACCACACTCCAAATCAACAAGTCACGAACTCAAGCAATCAAATAGACAAGCAAACAATCACACATAAAGAGCAAGTACGATAAGTAGTACAATTAGCCATTAACAGAATGTCAATTAGGCAAGCCAAGTAATTATGCAGACCCAAGCAAATACAAACAAATACAGTATAATGCATGCTTGTCCTACTGGCCGTGAGATCACATGTCAGTTAAATTGCCAGAATCCAACACATCCGGTAGCTAACACAGACATGGTCTTTAGTTTGCGCATCCCCAGGAGGAATACAAATAAAAGAGTGCGCCTTTCCACATCGAAGGAGTGTGCTTTTCCACATCGAAAGAATGTTCCTTTCCACCTTCTCTTGGAGGAATTTCGAAGGAGTGTGCCTTTTCACATTGAAGGAGAGTGCCTTTTCACCTTGCAGCTAGAGAGAGATATGGGAGAAATAATACAAAAGAGAGTGTCTTTTCACCTTTCTCACATCCATACCACTACAAGAAAGTAAATCCTCCATTCTCAACTTGCCTATCCATGTGCGGGACAAAACCACTGTCTTCACAACATCAATCATAATCTCATTCCATCATCAAATTCATCATTAACATAATTATAACCAAACATAATCAAGAATAAAATCAAACTTTATTAATCACAAATGCCCAAGCGAGACAAACCTTCGTCCTTGCCAAAAACATATATCCAATCAACACGCAAGCAGGATTCTACTCAGACCTTGCCAATCCATCCATTTAGGCCACAATCAATCAATATCAATATCTTTTAGTAATATCATGAGTTATTAAACTTATTAATCTCAATTCATTATTAATTCATCAAATTCATAAATCTGTGAGTGGGACAAAACCACTGTCTTCACCGTAGGTGGGAAACCGCCATCCCCACAACATCCTCAACATCTTCTTTAACAAGTTTCATATAGAAAACTCAGTTTAATTCATCAAAATTCAACCCCAATGTTTATAAGTCTTAAAACAGTTTATCAGAGTTCATACGGGAGTTACAAGAGTTAAAAAGCTGGTTAGATAGGCTAAAACAGTTAAAACCAGCATTTTTTTAAAAACAGGACAGTCGTGCGTACGCATGCCTCGTGCGTACACACGAGTCCACTTTTGTGTGTACGCGTGGGATGTGCACAAAAATGTTTAGTTCTGTAAAGAATGTCATGCGTACGCATGGGTCGTGCGTAAGCATGACCCCAACTTTCTGCAACTTCTGCAGAATTCAGTTCTAAACTCTAATTTTCCAAAACTCATAACTTTTGGTACAAAAATAATTTTTCACCTGTTCTTCGACTGTTTTGAATATCGCTTCCCCAATTTGAATTCAATATAACTTTTACCGAAATCCGAACTCTAAGCGCCAAGTTATGGCCTATCAAAGTTGGTCAAAAACTCATTTTTACCCAAAATTCTACATAATGCTCTTTTCACAAAACTTCCAGTTTACCTCTTTCAAGATCAACATAGCCATATTCCTTACCCCAAATAGGTCACACAAAACATATCTATCCATTTCAATCTAAAAAATCATTAATACCCAATTTCACTTTATTCTCAATTTTTATCTTTACACTATCTTCCAATTCATTAACAACCAAACTCACAAAAATCAAGTTCATACATTCCTCATTCCAATCCCATTTTCAATCATCATCTCCCACACACAATGACTCATACCAATACTTAAACCCAACTAAATATAATCTAAATTATCATTTTCTATACAAGTTTAAATTCTAATTAATAATCATACAAATTCACAAATCCAAGCAAGGCAAACATTGAACTATTATCAATATCATCAAACCAATGTTGTCCTAATGTCAACTCACCAAAACTTACCCAAATACGGTCTTAAGCCCAAATTCTCACATCGAACCTTATTCAACTCAATTTCATAGCTCATCACGAGGTAACCAAAATCACAACATTTATACTAATTCATCATTCAAATACATCAACAATTATCCATTCACAATCACAATCAAATATACCAATTCATGAGACTCACATAATCACCAAAAATACAATTTTTATATCGATATCGATTTATAACAATTCTCGATAATAAAATAGTTTTAAGAAAAATTCCTACCTTGTTGATGGTGGTTTCCAACCTTTAAATTCTTTCTTTCCGACCAAACCAAGCTTGCTCAATGCCAACCAAGCCTCACGAATTGCTCTACAATCACACCAAACACCAAAAACAAGCAAGCAACTCTAATATTACTAAAATCACACATGTATCAACCTAGGGCTCATAGGAAATAGAGGTTTGAAGGAGTAAAAAAGTCACCTTACTTTATTCCATTTGAATTTAGGGTGGAACCCGCTTAGAATCCATGCTAGAGTACCCTTAAAGAACCAAAATTAAAAGATTTCAACACCATGTACCCCCAAAAACACAAAATAGAAAAGATTCAAAAATAAAGCATGGATTTTGGATTTACTCATGATAATATTTAGATAGAATTGAAGAGAATGAGGAGAGCAATGTGAGACCGCAAACGGCTTATTAATCGGAGCTACGGTTAAGAAGTTATGAGCAATTTTGTAAAGTAGTAAATAGTGCCACTAGGGTTCCTCTTCTCCTATCTTCTCTCTTCTTTGTGCTGAATGTGTAAAGGGTGGAAGGCTTATAAGACTTGGGCTTAGGCCCAACAAGGGCCTATTTGTGATTTTTTGGATCCATTGGCCCTATCTTGGGCCAAAACCTTTAATATAAGTGTCCGGTTTTTGTTCTAAATATTTTTCTTGTCTTTCATAAAATAAAGTTCAAATCTCAAATAGCTCATATTTTAATTTTAAAAATCTGGGGTCTTACAGGTGCTTCTGATGAGCAAAAATTGAAACTCATGGATACCGACAAGTACATCGGATCGTTCAGGTAATACCATGGTGAGTGGATATCGTTCCCACGAGGATTAAAGGATTGAGCACGCAAATATTGAGTTAAATAACTAATTAGATCAATGAAACTTGAAATGATGATGGCAAAGTTGTGTCTTGCTTGGAATCTTAGAAGTTGAGTGCTTATGAGGCAGTAATGTTGATTGAAAGAGAATAATAATGGAGAGAGCATCAAGGACTTTGGAGATGTAAACCCTAGAAAAATCAAACCTTGTTTCCTTATTCTAAAGCATGCAAAGATCTTTTAATAATGAATCTTAATTAACCGATTTTCAATATCTTGGCTCATCGGTTTCTTTTCAATTAACTAACTACCAATGTCTTGGACAATCAATTAATTGAAGAGGTTAAGTACAAATCCGGTTCAGTTCCTTATAAGATCCAAAAGTAGTCCTTAGGTCGAATTATATGTCACGTATCTAGGCTAGTCCTGTCCGATTGAATCTTATAAGAAAACACAATTTTCAAAATTTGTTCTAATCCAAATTATATATCACGTATTCAAAACTAGAGTGATTGAAAATCATGTATGTGTCACATACTTTAAAAACCACTATGTCTAGTCGATTCAAAAAGTCATGTGAAAGAGAATAAACAAATTCGAAATGAGATTAGCATACCTTTCGATATTACTAATCCTTTAAGGATGAAGCACAAATAACTCAATCATGAAACTTATCAATGCAATACTTTAAAATAAAAGAAAACATAGATTAATAATCCATAGAAACATAAACAGAGCTCTTAACCCTTTAACAAAAGGATTAGTTACTCATGGAGAATGAAAAACAACAATGAAAAGAAACAATACGGAGGAAATTTTTGATATCCTCTCTATGAATGTCCTTCACTTATTTATACCTAGAGTTTCTTCTAATTCAAATTCAAAAACTATATCTTATCTTAATTAGAATAATTAAGATAACTCCTAATAATTCAAATCCTAAAACTGAATTAAATCAGAACTAAATCATAGTATAATCTTCTTCAATCTTCAATTAGGAATCACATCTTTGTGGTTGTGCTTTGTTAAAATCATTATTGGCATTACATGTGGGCTCACTAGCGTGTAACTAGAGCTTAATCTTGGGCCTGGGCATTTAACGCCAAGCAGTGGCATTAAACGCCACTTTTAATTGTTGGGCCAGGCGTTGCATGCCTCACTAGGACGTTGCATACCCTCTTCACTCAGCCTTAGGGCGTGGCACGCCCTTCACTAGGCATTACACGCCATGCCTTATTTTCTTCCAGGAAGCTTGGATTCTTTTAAGGCATGGTACGCCCTCATCATGGTGTTACACGCCATCTTCAAAATACTCCAGGGCGTGGCACGCCCTCCTTGCCGTGTCACGCCAGCTTTGCTTCTCCTCTATAGTGTTGCACGCCTTCATCATGGCGTGGCACGCCAGCTATGCTGCATGGTTTGTTTGACTTTGATCCTTACATACTTTGATTGCATGCCTTTCCCTTTGATTATGCTTTAGTTGCTACTTGATTTTCCTCTCTTAATCCTGTATTTCCTTGAAAACACTTAGAAAATACTTTAATAGAAAACAATACTTAAAAATGATGGGATTAAAAGAAGTAATTATGATTAAATCTAAGAAACAAGAAATTAACGCAAGAAAAAGTACTAAAGATGCGAACGCATCACAACACCAAACTTAAAACTTTGCTTATTCTCAAGCAAAAAAAAAATTGGATTTAATGAGGAAGAATTGAATCTCTTTAAAGCTCATATCCATCTTAGCAAATGGGATTTAGTAGCCTTGTGATCATAAACGGACTTTTCCTTCTTAATAAATCTTGAAATCTTGGGATTGAAAAATCCTCAAAAACTTAAGTCCGGATGATATTATGAGATCCATCTTCTTAATTTTTTATTGATCCTTGAATAATTTAATTCGTATTTCTGATTGAGAGAGATATTTTAATTGTTAACTCTAAGTGCTTCATCTCAAGGCAGCTCTTGATAGCGAGATTTCAATCAATAATCCGGATCTAATTACCCAAGCCTCTCCTTGATACGGTTGTACCACAAGCATATAGCTAAAGATTTGATTTTCCAGACATCGATTCCTAGAGCCTTTTTGGGCTTCTAAATGTTTTGCTTCAAGGCTGCTCTTGATTGTGGGTTTTCGATTGATAATCCCGAGCCAGTTGGCTTGATGGACTTTTTTCAAACTCGGCAAGTGCACTGAATCATATCAAGTAATACCACGGTGAGTGAGTTATCATTCTCACAAGGATTAATAGACTAAGAAACAATACTTAATTGATTACTTCTAATTAGACAAATCAAAAACAGAGGAATGAGAACTAACGTGTAAACAGAGACAAATAAATAGCAAAGCAGTGAATGAAAATAATGATGATGAGAATGTTAAGGTTTTAGAGATATTTAAACTTCAGGATTAACACATCTTGCTTCTACTTTGATCATACAAAGATATGTTCATGGCAAAAATTAAATAACCAAACTCCAATTCCTTAGTAATTTAATTTTCCTTAACATAATTAACTGTCTATTCCTTGATCAATTAACTAGGATAAGAATTTAAGCACAGTTTCTGATTTAAAGCCATAGAATTTTTAAGAGCCAACCCTAATTGATTTTATGTCACTTATCAAAATTAGTCTCGCACACTTAAAGATTTATGAGAAGGAGTTTCTAGCCTAATTCTAAAGATTAACTCTTCCAAGATAATAGAGGAATTCAATTTAGGTTAAACACTACAAAAAACTTGGTAATTACGGCAGTTTTTAGGGTTATTACGGCCGTTTGAACCGCCATTATTACCTTGAACGGCGCTCAAGAAAAACCGCCATAATTTGAAGCACCATTTGGTTATTACGACGGTTTTCAAAAACCCGTCACAATTACCTGGTTAAAACGGCGATTTTTGAGTTGGGTTAAAACGGCGGTTCAAACCGCCATTATTTCCAAATAAAATGGTATTTTTTGTTGGTTAAAATGGCGATTCAAATCACCGTTATTTCTAGGGTAAAATGGCATCTTTTATTGGTTAAAACAGCGCTTATGAACCGCCATTTTTGTCTTGGCAGAGTGGCATTTTTGGTTGGTTAAAATGACGTTTGAAACTGCTATTTTTACCGGATTAAAATGGCATTTTTAGTTGGTTAAAACAGCATTTTGAATCGCCATTTTTACCCTGATAGTGGCATTTTTATTGGTTAAAACGGCATTTGAAACCGCCGTTTTTACCAAGTAAAAGTGACATTTTTTTATCGTTTAAAAAGATAATTTTAACCGTTGTTTTTACCGTGTTAAATAAATAATTTTTTGTTTAAAATTTCACAATAACAAAAAACCATAACCTATAAACAAAATATTACGTAATTCATAAATAAAGTATTAAATATAACATAGAATTTTTTAGTATTGAAAATCAAAAGTAATAACTTTAATACAAATAAAGTATAAAATATAACATGATTTTTTAATTCTAAATGTCTTCACTTAGATTGGCTCCAATTTCTAACAAGGTAACTAGCTTGGCTAATACTTTGAAAGTAAGAAAATAACAAAATATTATGATCTTGTTTCTCCCTGTGTATCTTCTTTTTGGCTGCCTAATTTCAAAATATCTTCCGCCAAAATTTTGCCATCTACTTAAAATGAAAAGTGCAAATAATAGTAGTTATTCACTCTAGTAGTTGAATTAATTGACAAATTTAAAATTCTATAATAATTTGCATACCTTCTTTTTGACAAGCCTTACGAATTCTCACATTCCCTGCTAAATGACAAAGTTGTATGAATAAATCGACTAACACCAATCCAATCACTATACCAATTTACTAACACCAATAATTTCAATGTCTCGACTATACATCTTTAGAACTTCATAATGATAAATCCTCACAACTTTGCAAAAACTTCTCAATGCAACAAATTATGCAAGCTCCCAATTCCTCTAACGAAAGCACCTCTTATTGTAAGATGATTACTGCGAATATAATAATTTATAATTTAATAAATGAAATAAAACATCAATAAAGTAAACACACTAGTAACTCTTATAGAAAACTGAGAAAAATTGAAAACTTGACAAGAAACAAAAAACTGCATACTGCCCAGTACAAACACATAACACACATTTGAATGTTTAAACAGTTGAAGTACTCTTATTTGAATGTTTAAACACATAATAGAAATATGGCAGTTTGGCAACATCGGACTCATTAATAGGGTTACCTCTTCCAATGTTTTGTTCCAACTCTTGTTTGGCTTTGGACATAACCTCTGGATTGTGGAGTACTTCAGTCATTGCTCTTTCTAATCCATATGTTGTTGTATCTGTACCTGCTACAAGTAGATCCTACAATAATATACACCATATAATTTACTAGTGAGAAAAGGCATAACAAGATTCTACTTGGATAGACATGAGTAGTTGATATATAGTGAGAAATAAACCTAGAAAGAAAAGTAAAGGAAATAATATACAGCTCCAAATAAACAATAATATTAATCATAATTTAGTGTGAGGTGCATTATTGTCAATAATTATATGTTCATATTATATATGAATGAAAAGTAAAGGAAATAATGGGCCAGTAGGCTTCTCATGTCATGACCAACCTGAAAGTGCAAAACACATGATAGATCATAAAGTGTTAGGAAGAATAATAAAAAATAAAAATTAACAAATTGGCTATTTGGTTGATTTTTTTTATTTTTATTTGTATTTTTTAAAATTAAATTAAGAAAAATTTGGAACCGCCCTTATCTCTATAGGCTTAGGCCGCCTTAGGATTTGGGTCGTGTTCCTCTATTTGGGCCTTTTACTGGGCTCTCTTGTTGATTTGGCCGAGCTCTTTGAGACGAGGTCGGATAGTCTGTCCTGAAGAGGTTGGTCGCTTTATCTCGAGTCATCCCAGGTCGGATAGCTCGACCTAGGGTATGAACAGTGCCCCTGCTTGAGCTCGATCTTCTCTTTGAGGTCGAGTCCTTGACTTCGGTCCTTCTTAAAGTCGAACTCAAGCATTTGTCGATTCCTTTCTTTGTAGAGTCTTTTTGTAGAATGTTTCCCTCTAGAAGCGCGCGCTTTTGTATTAGCGCTTTTTTGGGAATGCAAGCGGTTTTAATATCCGCATTTAATTGGTATTAATTTTGCTCTTTATTCTCTCTTGGCTTTTATTTTTGAATTTCGCGATCAAAAACGGTTTCTTTTCTTCATTTCTTCTTCGTAACTTCTCCCTTTACTCTCTCATTTTCTGTTTCTCTCATCTGCTCTCTGTCTTTCGTTTGCGCTTCTGCTTTCTTGTGTTTGCGGCGTCGTTCGGCATTTTTCTGGGCAGCCTCTATCCCTGCGCTTCCACTTTTCCTCGAAGCTTCTTTCGTCTCCAGGTTAGTTGATGAGCGGATGTTTTATACGCTTTTTGGAGTTAATTTTATTTAGTTTTTAGTATGTTTTAGTTAGTTTTTAGTTTATTTTCATTAGTTTTTAGGAAAAATTCATATTTCTGGACTTTACTATGAGTTGTGTGTTTTTCTGTAATTTCAGGTATTTTTCTGGCTGAAATTGAGGGAGCTGAGCAAAAATCTGATTCAGGCTGAAAAAGGACTGCTGATGCTATTGGATTCTGACCTCCCTGCACTCAAAGTGGATTTTCTGGAGCTACAGAACTCGAAATGGCGTGCTTCCAATTGCGTTGAAAATTAGACATCCAAGGCTTTCCAAAAATATATAATAGTCCATACTTTGCTCAAGGATAGATGACGTAAACTGGCATTCAACGCCAGTTCTCTACCCAATTCTGGCGTCCAGCGCCAGAAAAGGATTAAAAGTTGGAGTTCAACGCCAGAAATGGATCCAAACCTGGCGTTGAGCACCCAAAATGGCCTTATGCACGTGAATTGCGTAAGTCTCAGCCCCAGCACACACCAAGTGGGCCCCAGAAGTGGATCTCTGCACCGTCCATCATAGTTTACTCATTTTTTGTAAACCTAGGCTACTAGTTTAGTATTTAAACAACTTTTAGAGACTTATTTTGTATCTCATGATATTTTAGATCTGAACTTTGTACTCTTTGACGGCATGAGTCTCTAAACTCCATTGTTGGGGGTGAGGAGCTCTACTGTGTATTAATGAATTAATGCAAGTATTTCTGTTTTTCATTCAAACATGCGTGCTCCTATCTAAGATATCCATTCACGCCTAACTGTGGAGAAGGTGATGATCAGTGACACTCATCACCTTCCTCAACCCATGAACGTGTGTCTGACAATCACCTCCGTTCTACATCAGATTGAATGAATGTCTCTTAGATTCCATACTCGGAATCTCCGTGGTATAAGCTAGATTGATGGCGGCATTCATGAGAATCCGGAAAGTCTAAACCTTGTCTGTGGTATTCTGAGTAGGATTCATTAGGAAAAATTTCTCTTTTTGTTTAGAGTCTCGTATTATTGTCGTGCTAAAACTTTAGAATCCTTATTTTCTTATTAAAATCTTTTTCAAAAATAATTTTTCTATTAAATCCTATGCCAAACTTTAAGTTTAGTGTTTTCTTGTTGATTTCTCTGTGTTTTTCGAAAATTTTAGTTTGGTTTTCTAAAAATTTTAAGTTTGGTGTTCTTCCTTCGTGTTCTTGTGTTCTTGTGAATCTTCAAAGTGTTCTTGAGTTTTCCTTGTTTCTTGATCTTAAAATTTTTAAGTTTGGTGTTCCTTAGTGTTTTTCCCTTAAAAATTTTCGAAAACAAGGAGCATCAGATCTAAAAATTTTAAATCTTGTGCTATCTTATTATTTTTCTCTCTCCTCTTTAAATTCAAAAATATCTTTTCTCTCTGTTTTAAAAGCAAATTTTCGAAATCTATTTCTAAAATTCAGATTTTTATTTCAAAATTTAAAACCTTTTTCAAAAAATCATCATATCCTTTTCAAAACTTCCTAACCACTTTCTCTCTCTCCTCAGTTTTTCGAAATTCTCCACTCATTTTTTATTTATTTTATTTTAATTTATTTCATTTTTGAAATAAATAAATAAATAAATAAATAAAAATATTTTCTCTATTT
>NC_029787.2:29339541-29341472 GCF_000816755.2 Arachis ipaensis | reverse complement strand
AGCTGACAGAAAAATTCCTGAATCAATACTTTCCCCCAAAATGGATGACACAGCTAAGGCTGGACATCCAAGGATTTAGACAAGGAGATAGTGAATCCCTTTATGATGCCTGGGAGAGATACAGAGAGATGCTACGAAAATGCCCCTCTGAAATGTTTTCAGAGTGGGTTCTGTTAGACATCTTCTATTATGGGCTTGCAGAAGGAGCTCAAATGTCTCTAGATTACTCAGCTGGTGGATCTATCCACATGAGAAAGACAATTGAAGAGGCTCAAGAGCTCATTGATACAGTTGCCAGGAATCAGCATCTGTACCTAAGCAGTAACCCTTCCATGAAAGAAGAGGTTAAAACAGCAACTGCTGAACTCAGTCCTGTAAAACAAGTTGCTGAATTCAATCAGCAATTGGACTTTCTAACAAAGCAGTTAGCCGAATTCAAAGATAGGTTACAAGAGACAAGGATGGCTAATATACATATGGACGAACAGTTTAAGCAAACAAAGCAGCAGCTGTCAAGGCAAATAACAGAAGAATGCCAAGCAGTTCAACTAAGAAGTGGAAAAATATTAAATACCCCACCTCAAAGCAGCAAAAAGCTAAGAAATGAGCAAACCACCCAAAATTCACCTGAGGACAGTAAGAGCCCAGGGAAAAGTAATTCTGGAACTAAAACGCCAGAAATTTGGTGGAAGGCTGGCGCTAAACGCCCAGACCATGCTCAGGACTGGCATTCAACACCAGAAACAAGGCAGGACTGGCGTTCAACGCTAGAAATAGGCAAGAATCTGGCGTTGAACGCCCAAAAAGGGGAAGACCTGGCGCTGAACGCCCAAAATGGGCACAGTTCTGGCGTTCAAACGCCAGGAACAGACAAGGAGTTGGCATCTAATGTCACTCCAGTCTCTAACTCTGGCACTCAATTGCCAGTGAGGGATCAGACACACACAAATGCTGATAACAACCCCTCTAAAAATCTCCTGTCTTGATCACCTGAAACTTGTTCTGAAAAGATGCCAAGAAACCAACCTAGTTTTAAACTGGGAAAAATGTCACTTCATGGTGACTGAAGGGATTGTTCTTGGGCATAAAATTTCAAACAAGGGAATAGAGGTTGATCAAGCAAAAATAGAGGTAATTGAAAAATTACCACCACCTGCCAATGTTAAGGCAATCAGAAGCTTTCTGGGGCACGCAGGATTCTATAGGAGGTTTATAAAGGATTTTTCAAAAATCGCAAAACCTCTAAGCAATCTGCTAGCTGCGGACACGCCATTTGTATTTGACACAGAGTGCCTGCAGGCGTTCGAAACGCTGAAAGCTAAGCTGGTCACAGCACCAGTCATTTCTGCACCAGACTGGACGTTACCATTTGAGCTAATGTGTGATGCCAGGGGGCATCAATCCTCTGAGCATTTTGCCCTATTTTTATTTTTATTTGTTTATATAAAGTTCACTGACACTAAGGTGAGGAATCATTTGTATAAGTCCACAGAGTTACAGAAGGACTCGGCGCACAAAACAGAGAAAAAGAGCTCACTGGCAAGAAAACGCCAGTAATGGTAGCAATCTGGGCGTTCAACGCCAGAAATGGGCACCCACTGGGCGTTGAACGCCAGTAATGGCAGCAGCTGGGCGTTGAACACCCAGGAGAGCAGCATTTGGGCGTTGAACGCCCAAAACAGGCAGTGTTTGGGCGTTCAAACGCCAGGATGGCAGGGAGGAGACAAACTCATTTTTCTTCATATTTTTTCATTCTAATCTTGATTTTCATACTTCAATTCATGATTTCTTGCATAAACATGTCAAGAACCCTGATTTCTAAAATTCCTAATTTCTAAAAATCCTACTTTAAAAATATCAAATGTATCTTAATCCATAAGCACCAAGCCTCTTTGCAAATTCAATCCAACTCTTTTCAAAACTTTTTTTTT
>NC_029787.2:29325851-29339531 GCF_000816755.2 Arachis ipaensis | reverse complement strand
TCCAAGAGTTCTATGCTAATATGTGGCAGACTAACAAGCAAAAACTATCGGGAACTGCCTTCTATGAATATCGGACCATGGTCAGAGGAAAGATTGTTCATACCACCCCTGACAAGATCAGAGAGATCTTAAAGCTACCTCAGCTGAAAGATGATCCAGATTCCTTCAACAGGAGAATGATGAGAACAGACAAGGGTCTGGATAAGATTCTAGAGGACATATGTATCCCTGGAGCCAGGTGGACCACCAACATAAAGGGTGTCCCAAATCAACTAAAGAGAGAAGATCTCAAACCAGTCGCCAGAGGATGGCTGGACTTCATTGGGCATTCTCTGTTGCCTACTAGCAACCGTTCTGAAGTCACTGTTAAAAGGGCAGTGATGATCCATTGCATCATGATGGGAAAAGAAGTGGAAGTCCATCAGCTGATCTCAGCTGAACTCTACAAAATTGCTAACAAAAATTCTAAAGAGGCCAGGTTGGCTTATCCAAGCGTGATATCGCTGCTCTGCAAGGATGCTGGAGTAAGGATGGGAATAACTGAGTACATCTCAGTTGAGAATCCAATCACCAAGGCATCAATGGAAAAACAACAAGCACAGGATGATCCCATCAAAAAGAAAACGCAGGAATTTCTCCCAGAAATCCCTCAATCTGAATATTGGGAGTATCTTGAGACGTCTGTTACCAAGATACGGGAAGCTATGGAACAAATCATAAAAGAACAAAAAGAACACAGTCAAATTCTTACCTATATGTTTAAAGAACAAGAGGAGCAAGGGCGTGACTTAAGGGACTTGAAGCGCCAGAAGTTATCTCTTGCAGGACCAAGCACCCCAAAGATCAGAGGAACCCCCGTTCTCCCAGAATAAAGGTTGTTAATTTCCAATTTCTGCCTTAATTTTGTGATAGTGTCCTTATAGAAGTTTACCTTAGGAGTCATATAGTAGTAATTAGTGTCTATTTTGATTTTATCTCCAATTAAGCTATAGTTTATTTTTTTCATCATCAGCAAACATGAATAAAGTAGTAGATCTTTTGAATAAGAGGCAATATAATTTCGAGTTTTAATAAGAGAAATTCTAATTAGTTAAATGTGGTGGCAATGCTTTCTGTCTTCTGAATGAATGCTTGAACAGTGCATATGTCTTTTGAATTTGTTGCTTAAGACTGTTAAATATGTTGGCTCTTGAAAGAATGATGAACATGAGACATGTTATTGATAATCTGAAAAATCATAAAAATGATTCTTGAAGCAAGAAAAAGCAGCAAAAAAAAAAAAAGAGAGAGAGAAAAGAAAAGCAGGAAAAACCAATAGCCCTTAAAACCAAAAGGCAAGGGTAATAAAAAGGATTCCAAGGCTTTGAGCATCAGTGGATAGGAGGGCCTAAGGGAATAAAATCCTGGCCTAAGCGGCTAAACCGAGCTGTCCCTAACCATGTGCTTGTGGCGTGAAGGTGTCAAGTGAAAAGTTGAGACTGAGCGGTTAAAGTCAAGGTCCAAAGCAGAAAGAAGAGTGTGCTTAAGAACTCTGGATACCTCTAATTGGGGACTTTATCAAAGCTGAGTCACAATCCAAAGGGTTCACCCAATTATGTGTCTGTGGCATTTATGTATCCGGTGGTAATACTGGAAAACAAAGTGCTTAGGGCCACGGCCAAGGCTCATGAAATAGTTGTGTTCAAGAATCATCATACTGAAATAGGAGAATCAATAACACTATCTGAATTCTAAGTTCTTATAGATGCCAATCACTCTGAGCTTCAATGGATAAAGTGAGATGCCAAAACTGTTCGGAAGCAAAAAGCTGCTAGTCCCGCTCATCTAATTAGAATCTGAGCTTCACTCAAAAACTCTGAGATATTATTGCTTCTCAACCTATTAGTCTTCTATTTTATTTGTCTAGTTGCTTGAGGACAAGCAACAGTTTAAGTTTGGTGTTGTGATGAGCGGATATTTTATACGCTTTTTGGAGTTAATTTCATTTAGTTTTTAGTATGTTTTAGTTAGTTTTTAGTTTATTTTCATTAGTTTTTAGGAAAAATTCATATTTCTGGACTTTACTATGAGTTGTATGTTTTTCTGTAATTTCAGGTATTTTTCTGGCTGAAATTGAAGGAGCTGAGCAAAAATCTGATGTCCCATTTCGTATTTTCCTCGTCGTTTTTGATTTTGCGATGGAGTTTTTGATCTTCTTTTTGGAGAAAGTTTGGGTCTTTCTGTTTTTATCATGCTTGACTTTGTTGCATGCTTTGGGATTTCTTCATTTTCTGCATGATTGCCTTTGCTTAATGCTTTTAGGGTTTTCGCATGCTATCGCCTTTCCTGTTTTGTGCTTTCGATGGTGGTTTTCGCCTAATTCTGAGAAAGGTTGTGCCTTTGGTGATTTTCTGTTTGGCATTGTTGACGTTTGACAGTGCTTTCGCTGGTAGACTGTAGAAAGATAGTTACTTTGATGACTTTTGCATTTTTTAACTTGATGGACGAAATGCTTGCTGCTTTAGGTCTTCTTTCCTTGTTTTGAGAGATACTGGGGTGTAGGTTTTTTCTAGGAATCTTGCTTTGTTATTGCCTCCAAAGGATGCCCCAGGACTTTTGGTTTGAGTCTTGGGGTTTTCCTTTTGTTTATCTGCCCGTCGAGATGTTTTGACCCATGCCCGAGATATTTTTGAGTAATCCGCTCTTCTTTTCTTTTGTAGGATCTTAGTTGACCTCATGTCTTCCCGAAATAACGTCGTAGCGACGCCTTCCCAGGTCCCTGCGGGTATGGCCGATTGGGTGGACTCCATGGTTCTCATGTGTGTCTCACTGGTTAACTCTGAGTTTTGTTCTCAGCTTAGGCAGTTTCACAGCGTCTGTAGTAACTCTGGTGAAGAGAAGAATTATGAGATTGTTCCTCCTTCCTCTGATGAGAGAGTCTGTTTCTCGACTCGAGTTGTTGACAATCGCCCTTTCTTTTATGCTTATGATTTTTTTTTGGTCAACTCGGGGTTACTCTTCCCTTTACTCCATTTGAAATTGACTTGTTATGGTCTTGTAATGTTGCCCCTTCTCAACTTCACCCCAACTCCTGGGGTTTTATTAAAATCTTCCAATTGTTGTGTGATAGTTTTGGTATTCCAGCTTTCCAATCTCTCTTTTTCTACTTGTTTGTCTTGACTAAGCCTGGTGTGGTGAAAAAGAAGTCAGCTTGGGTCTCCTTCCGTTCTACCCAAGGAAAGAAAGTTTTTTCCATGTTTGACGAATCGTTTCGGGATTTTAAAAACTATTTTTTCAAGGTCCGAGCTGTTGAAGGATCTCGGCCCTTTTTCTTGGATGAAAATGATGAGCCCGCCTTTCCCCTAGAGTGGCAGAAGGATGTTAGGGTCTCCAGGTACTCTTGGGACATCTTGGATGAGGCTGAGCGAGCCTTTGTGACTATTTTAGAGGAGCGTTGGGGTCAGCCTCCCCATCTTGACACAAAGAAGTTTCTAACCAATCCTTCTCTTCTTCAATCTGAACTGGGTATCTTGTGTTTCCTTTGCTGTTTGTCTTACGATGCTTCTAGCTGTATTTTCAACTTGTTTGATCTGTAGCTTGACTTCTATTTTATTTGCAGAGACAATGAAGAACAATGAGTCTATAAAAGCTTTTAAGAGGGCATAGAAGGCGACTGCTGCCAGGAATGTTGTCGCTCGGGCTGCTGGGGAGGGGTCCTCCCAGCCCCGGGAGAAGCCGGCCATGCCGAGCTCTCCTGGGGTGAAGAAGGCGATCCCGGTACCTCGGGTTCGTTTGGTGGATCCTCCTTCTTCTTCTGCGATTCCATCCACCGCTCCTCCGAGTAAAAAGCAAAAGACTTCTGAGCCTTTCGACCTCAACACTCCTGATTTCAATGCCATTGAGTTTATAGATCAACAAATTGGGCCATATGGTACCATTCCTATGGATGATGTGTCCATTCTCCATCATTTGGAGTTTATGGCTCAGAATCATGTGAGGATGGCCTTTATGTCAGCTGCACTTCATCGCACTGCCCAGAATCTTCCTCTCCATGCTACCAAGGTGTTTATGGAGGAGGCGAAACGAGAGTTTGACTGGATGAAGGGTTTGAAGGAGGAGCTCGAGGTAAAGGTGGTCAAATTGGAGAAGGACCTCGAAAATGAGAAGGCGAGTTCCGAGGCGCTGGCTGCTTCCTTGAGGTTGGCTGAGGATGCGGCCATGATGCACAAGGACAGCTATGTGACTTCCTATAGGGAGGGGAGGCGCCTGAGGGAAGAACTCGACAATACCCGGGAGGATTATGCTGAGCTCCAAAGTCATCTTGTTGGCAGCGTAACTGCTGCTTACGAGAACTTGAAAGAGCAAGTTCGAATTATTGCTCCCGAGGCCGATCTTACCCTTTTTAGCTTGGATAATGTTGTCAGAGATGGCAAGATTGTCCCTGATGATGAGGGTGATGATGATGAAGTTGTTCCTCCCCTTGTGTCTTCCACCAAAGCGCCGACTTCTTCCGCTCCTCCTGTTGTACCTGACCTGGATTGCCAGATCCTGAATCGGGAGGATGGGACTGTTGATGCGGTGCCGCTTCAAACTCGCCCTCCTTCTCCTGGTCCTGATGTCGCCAAGAAAGCTCATGATGCTGCCGAGAAAACTTCTGATGTTTGTTGATTGTAGTTGGCCCGGCTTGTGGGCGTTTTTTGGAACTTTATTAAGATGTTGACTTTTTAGTTGCTTTCCTAGCAACTTTTTATTTAAAAAAACAGACAAGTAGCTTGCTACCCTTTGGGTAGTCAGTGTTAGTGACCCTTCAAGGCCTTTATAACTTTATATAATTTGGTTTTCTTGCTTTGCGTGTGTTCTTTACTGCCTTGCGTTGGTCCCCTGATAGACTCTTTTTTGTAATCCTCTTTCTCAGACCTTCGTGAGGTCTCTTTCAGGGATTGCTTGGATTTTTGTAGTGGATCGACCTCGTTGGGTCGACTTCCTCTAAGCTATTTCATAATCCTCTTTTTTGGACCTTGGTTAGGTCTCTTTCAGGGATTACTTTTATAATTAGGTCGATCTCTTCTAAGTTATTTCGTAATCCTCTTTTTTGGACCTTGGTTAGGTCTCTTTCAGGGATTACTTTTATAACTTGTCTTTTGTAAGAGGTTGACTTCGTTAGGTCGATCTCTTCTAAGTTATTTCGTAATCCTCTTTTTTGGACCTTGGTTAGGTCTCTTTCAGGGATTACTTTTATAACTTGTCTTTTGTAGGAGGTCAACTTCGTTAGGTCGATCTCTTCTAAGTTATTTCGTAATCCTCTTTTTTGGACCTTGGTTAGGTCTCTTTCAGGGATTACTTTTATAACTTGTCTTTTGTAGGAGGTCGACTTCGTTAGGTCGATCTCTTCTAAGTTATTTCGTAATGCTCTTTTTTGGACCTTGGTTAGGTCTCTTTCAGGAATTACTTTTATAACTTGTCTTTTGTAGGAGGTCGACTTCGTTAGGTCGATCTCTTCTAAGTTATTTCGTAATCCTCTTTTTTGGACCTTAGTTAGGTCTCTTTCAGGGATTACTTTTATAACTTTTTCATCTTGGGCTGACTTTGCTAGGTCGAGCCCTTCTAAGTTAAAGTAATCCTCTTTAATAGGGTTGGCCAGACCTCTTTCCAGGGTTTACTTATAACTTGGGTTGACTTCGTCCGACTTCCGAACGCCGGCCAGTCTTTAAGTTATTTTATTAGCTATCCGTAAGACCTCGTCAGGTTCTTTTTTAGATTGCTTTCTATAACTTCTTACATTATTCTGTGTTCATCTTTGCCGATTTGTAGAAAGTGGTTGGCATCTCTAGCTCGTCCTTTGGGTGAATCGCGTTTTCACCTTTATCGGACGACTCATCTTTATCGTGGTCGTGCAGTGAAATTATTTTTCACTTTCTGCCGACCTGTAGCTTTATAATCGGACGATGAATACTTCAAATTAATGCGTCTTGAAATCTTTGTAGGACGCCTAGATAAATTTTATTCAAAGAAAAATGCAAATATATACATATGGGAATTTTCTCATCCTCTTACGTTGGGTATGTCTCAACCTGGTGCCTCATTAAAAAACCTTTTCAGGAAAAAGAGGGCATCCACTAATGAGACACTTTACCTTTTCTAACTGTAGTACCTTCTTAGGTTGCAGGCGTGCCATGACCTTGGAAGCTCCCGTCCGTCGAGTTCGGACACTCTGTAGTAGCCCTTCCCGAGTACTTCTATGACTCGGTATGGTCCTTTCCAATTGGCTACCAGCTTTCCCTCTCCGGGTCGAGTTGTTCCGATGTCCTTTTGGATTAAGATGAGGTCGTTTTCAGCGAAACTTCTTGGTACTATCCTTTGGTTATATCTAGAAGCCATTTGGCGTTTTAGCGCTTCTTCTCTAATCCGAGCTCTTTCCTGAACCTCAGGTAGCAGGTCGAGTTCTTCCCTCTGGAGTTGGGAGTTTGCTCCCTCATTATAATGGACTGCCCTATGCGATCCTTCCTCAATTTCTATTGGAATCATTGCCTCCATTCCGTATGTTAGCCGGAATGGGGATTCCTTTGTGGTGGAATGTGGTGTTGTTCGATATGCCCATAGGACTTGTGGGAGTTCCTCTGCCCAGGCTCCCTTCACATCCTGCAATCTCCGTTTTAACCCTGCCAATATGACTTTGTTGGCGGCTTCGGCCTGTCCGTTAGCTTGGGGGTGTTCGACAGAGGTGTACTGGTGCTTTATATACAAATCGGCTACTAATTTTCTGAAGCCCGTATCTGTGAATTGGGTGCCATTGTCTGTGGTTATTGAGTACGGGACCCCAAATCTTGTGACAATGTTTCTGTATAAGAATTTTCGGCTTCTTTGGGCAGTGGCATTGGCTAATGGTTCTGCTTCGATCCACTTTGTAAAGTAATCTACCCCTACTATGAGGAATTTAACTTGCCCTGATCCCTGGGGAAAGGGGCCGAGAAGGTCGAGTCCCCATTTCGTAAAAGGCCTAGGGACAGTCACGCTGATGAGTTCTTCTGGCGGGGCGATGTGGAAATTGGCATGTTTCTGACATGGTGGACATGTCTTTACAAATTCTGTAGATTCTTTCTGTAAAGTTGGCCAGTAAAACCCTGCCCGGAGTATCTTTTTGGCAAGAGCCCGTGCTCCGAGATGATTGCCGCAAATGCCGCTGTGTACCTCTTCTAACACTTCCCTGGTGTGGGAGGTCGGCACACATTTTAGTAATGGTACCGAGATCCCTCTTTTGTATAGGATGTTGTTTATGATGGTGTAATACTGTGCCTCCCTTTTTAGCTTTTTTGCTTCCTTGTCTTCTGCGGGGAGTGTTCCTGTTTTGAGGTAGTTAATTATGGGGATCATCCATCCTTGGTCCTGGCCCGTTATGGTTAGGACTTTTTTTGTTTCCGAGATTGAGGGATTCTGTAGCATTTCCTGGATGAGGCTTCTATTATTGCCCCCTGGTTTGGTGCTGGCCAATTTTGAGAGTGCGTCAGCTCGAACATTTTGCTCACGGGGTATGTGGCAGATCTTGTATTCCCCGATTCGTTCGAGTTGTTGCTTGGTCTTATCCAGATATCTTTTTATGGTGGGATCTTTGGCTTGGTAGCTCCCTGCTATCTGTGATGTGACCACTTGCGAATCACTATAAATGTTAAGTTTTAGAGCTCCCACCTCTTCAGCCAGTTTTAGACCAGCTAGCAATGCTTCGTATTCCGCCTGGTTATTTGAAGCCGGGAATCCGAACTTGAGGGAGAGCTCAATTTGGGTTCCCTGGTTGCTTTCTATTATAATTCCTGCGCCACTTCCCGTTTTATTTGAAGAACCATCCACATACAGATTCCACTCTATGGGGGCTTCTAGGGCATCTGTGAATTCGGCGATAAAATCGGCCAGGTATTGTGATTTGATGGCGGTCCGAGCTTCATATTGGAGGTCAAATTCTGACAGCTCGACTGCCCATTGTAGAATTTTGCCTGCTAAATCTGTTTTCTACAGTATTCCCTTTAAGGGCTGATTAGTTCGAACTTTAATGGTGTGGGCCTGGAAGTAGGGGCAGAGTCACCGAGATGTTAAAACGAGAGTGTAAGCAAATTTTTCTATTTTCTGATAGTTCAGCTCGGATCCCTGCAGTGCTTTGCTAATGAAGTAGACGGGTTGTTGCCCGTTTTCGCTTTCTCGGACCAGTGCTGACGCTACTGCCTTGTCTCATACTGCAAGATATAGTATGAGTGGTTCTCCTTCTTGAGGTCGGGATAGGATAGGTGGCTGTCCTAAGAACTTTTTAAAGTCTTGGAACGTTTGTTCGCATTCGGTCGTCCACTCGAACTGTTTTCCCTTTCTTAAGGTAGCATAGAAGGGGAGAGATCTTATTGCGGCTCCTGCTAAGAATCGGGATAGGGCGGCCAACTTCCCGTTGAGTTGTTGTACTTCTTTTACGCAGGTTGGGCTTTTCATGTTGAGTATGGCCTGGCATTTATCTGGATTTGCTTCAATTCCTTTCTGTGTGAGCATGAAGCCTAAGAATTTGCCTGCTTCTACCGCAAAGGTGCATTTTGCTGGATTGAGTCGCATATTATGCTTCCTGATGGTGTAACACCTGGGCTAGGTCGGTCAATAGTGTCTGTTCGCTTTTTGTTTTAATTAGCATGTCGTCCACATAAACTTCCATGATTTTTCCGATGTGATCCGAGAAGACTTTATTCATCAATCTTTGATAAGTGGCTCCTGCGTTCTTAAGGCCGACAGGCATTACGATGTAGCAGTAGTTCGCCTTTGGCGTTAAAAACGAGGTCTTTTCCTGGTCCGGTGGGTTCATGGGGATTTGGTTGTATCCTGAATACGCGTCCATAATGAGAGATATTTATATCCAGAGGAAGCATCTACCAGGGCGTCAATACTCGGGAGTGGGTATGGGTCTTTTGGGCAAGCTTTGTTAAGATCTGTGTAATCGGTGCACATTCGCCACTTCCCATTTATTTTTTTTCACCAAAACGACGTTGGCTAGCCATAGTGGGTATTTGACTTCTCTTATAAATCCAGCTTCCAGCAGTGCCTGCACTTGCTCTTCCACAGCTTGGGATCACTCTGGCCCGAGTTTTCTTCGTTTCTGCTGGACCGGTCGAGATCCTGGATAAACTGCCAACTTGTGACACATTAGTTTAGGGTTTATGCCTGGCATGTCTGCGGCTTTCCATGCAAAAAGGTCGGCATTATCTCGCAAAAATTGTATTAGCAGTTCTTTTAAATCTCCTTTGAGGATTGTGCCGATATTAGTTATTTTTTCTGAGGTGTCCCCGATCTGAATTTTTTCTATCTTGCCCTCTGGTTGGGGGCGAAACTCTTCTCGTCGTTGAACTCCGCCCAGCTCTATTGTGTGGAACTCTTCTCCTTTGCCCCTGAGGTTGAGGCTCTCGTTGTAACAGCGACGCACCATCCTCTGGTCTGCTTTTATCGTGGCTATCCCTTTTGGAGTTGGGAATTTCATGCATAGGTGTGGGGTCGAGACTATTGCGCCGAGTTGGTTGAGCGTGGTCCGGCCTATGAGAGCATTGTATGCTGAGCTTACATCGACTACAATATAGTCTATTTTGAGGGTCCTGGATTAGTCTCCCTTTCCAAAGGTTGTATGCAGTGGTATGTATCCTAGTGGTCGAACCGGAGTGTCTCCTAGCCCGAACAAACTGTTTGGATATGCTTTAAGTTCTTTTTCTTCTAAGCCGAGTTTATCAAAGGTTGTTTTGAATAAGATGTCGGCAGAACTCCCTTGATCTATTAGCGTCCGATGTAGGTTGGCGTTTGCCAATATGATAGTGATAACCATTGGATCGTCGTGTCCTGTAATGATGCCGGTTGCGTCCTCTTTAGTGAATGTTATTGCCAGGATGTTGAGTGCTCCCTCCTCTCCTTCAACATGGTATACCTCTTTGAGGTATCTTTTACGAGAGGATTTGGAGATCCCTCCTGCTTCAAATCCGCCATGTATCATGTGGACATGTCTTTCTGGCATCCGAGGTGATCGTTTCGCTCGTTCTGTGTCTTCATCCCTTCGTCTCTTTCTTTGTCGTCATCTCGTGTGGCCAGAAATTGGTCTAGTTTTCCTTCTCTTACCAATTTTTCTATGATATTTTTCAAGTCGAAGCATTCGTTGGTGGAGTATCCCCGGACCCGATGATATTCACAATACTCCTTTCGGTTTCCTCCTCCCTTTTTGCCTTTGAGTGGCCGTGCTGGGGGAATTTTTTCCGTATGGCAGACCTCTTTATATATTTCGACCAGGGATGCTCTAAGAGGAGTATAGTTATGGTACTTCTTAATTTTCTCCCCTTCTCTGTCGTCTTTTCTTTTGGATTCTTTGTCTCTGTCACGGAGGGAAGCTCCCGACTTCGAGGACTCTCCTAACCGAGCGTTTTCTTCCATATTGATGTATTTTTCTGCTCGCTCATGTACTTCGTCGAGGGTGGCCGGGTACTTTTTTGATATAGATTGGCTGAAAGGTCCCTCTCGTAGGCCGTTGATGAGTCCATGATTGCGGCCTCCGTGGGTAAGCTTTGTATGTCCATGCATGTTTTGTTGAATCTTTCCATGTAGTTTCGAAGGCTCTCCCGATCTCCTTGTTTGATTCCTAATAAACTGGGGGCATGTTTAGCTTTATCCTTTTGAATGGAAAATCTGGCTAGGAATTTTTTGGCTAAGTCGTCCTTGTGCGGTGTTCGATCTTCCAGACCTGAATCGTGATCGTTGTCATGGTTGTCCGCCATGGTGATGGGATGACTTCCAGGTTCCCCGGCAACGGCGCCAATGTTCCGAGGGTTACCTGAAACTGTAGGTCGATCTCGGACGAGATCTTCTGTATTGGTCGGAGATGACGTGTCCGGCTGGCTGGTGGCGGCCGGGGCTGTTGTGTCCGACTTGTTGGACTGGCTGCACTTCTGATCCTTGGCCACCGGAGGGTGGGGGGTACCTGCAAGAGACTCCGATGCTTAAGTTAGCATGGGTATTAAACAGGTTTTATGTAGAATCAGAGTATGAGTTATACCTGGGTGCTCCAGTGTATTTATAGTGTTGAGATGTGACCTTCGTTGGGTAAGATAAGTTAGTTATCTTATCTTATCTTTATCTTTAGAGTTGAGGTCAGCATATCTTTATTGGAACCGCCCTTATCTCTATAGGCTTAGGCCGCCTTAGGATTTGGGTCGTGTTCCTTTATTTGGGCCTTTTACTGGGCTCTCTTGTTGATTTGGCCGAGCTCTTTGAGACGAGGTCGGATAGTCTGTCCTGAAAAGGTTGGTCGCTTTATCTCGAGTCATCCCAGGTCGGATAGCTCGACCTAGGGTATGAACACATACTAAACTAATTAAAATGTAAAGTGTAGTTAAAAAGCATGTATATTAATTACCTGAAGAATAGGGCCATTATCATCACCTAAGATATTCATGTGTTGTGTGAGAAGCTTCTGAATTGTTTTCTGTTGGCTGAAGAATAAAATTTTAGCCTTCAGCCTCTATCAACCTGCAGCAGGATATTAGCAAGAATGAGTACATGAAACCAGCAAGTATTACCAATGTGGATGGGATAGCTCAAAATAAAAAATTAAATAAAATGCAAAAATAAAGTTAACATTGAACTAATTTGAAATAAGTCAACCAAAGCCAACAAATTTGTAACTTGTAAGTTGTAGAAGAAAACACATTAACCTAAACACATGTTCATCATGCAGAATACTAGCCCAAAATTAATGTCCAACATATGAAATAACAATGAAGTGAAAAAAAGTTAGCAAATGGTCATAACATGTAAAAAGCAGTTATTGAAATTAGCACTTAGTCACTAGTTCAACCACACAGTTGGATCTACTTGAGGTTTTTTCTTTGTAAAATAATCTAAAGCTTCACGATATGTTAAATTTTTTGTTGAAGATGTTCTCCAAGTATTACATATATAAAACCAATAATGACTAGGGATGGCAACGGGTCCCCATGGGGGCGGGGACATGCCCCCCGCCCCCGCCCCCGCCACCCATAATCCGTCCCCGTCCCCGCCCCATCCCCGCGACGGGTAACGGAGACCCCATATCCACCAGGGATCAGAGTCTCCGCGGGTCTCCACGGATTTTTAAAAAAAATAAAAAAATTCAGGAAAAAAGAAAAATTAAAAAGCAGAAAGATAAAGATAATCTACAAATTATCATTACAAGCATACTCTTTATAGCCTTCATAAACTTAAACAGCAACAACTAATATTGTCTCAATTCAATCATCAAACATATTAATAAAATAACCAAAATAAATCTAAATACTAAACTTATTCATCACATTCCAAAAACATAAATCTTAAGCCTTTCTTTCATCACATAATGGCAGTGATAGTAGCTTTTGAGTTGTTTGAATCTGCATAAAAAAATCGAAGGTTACATAATTTTAAACATTCAATCCCAGTTTCTTCTAACTACTACATTATTAAAAAACAAACAGAGGCCCATATATGAGGTACAATCACAAGATACTTCTATGAAATTCAAAGAAAATCACAGAAACCACAAGATAATTAATGAAAAATGCTTCAAGGTAAATGAAATCTAAGGTTGACTTACCGGAAAAAAGAACGGCGAACGGAAAAAGGATCTTGCTAGACGCTGAGATGGAGACCGGACTGCCTCTGTTGAAGACAAAGACGATAACAGGGAACAATGCCCCTGCCGTAGACGAAGATGGCAACGACAAAGAACGATTGTGCCTCTGCCGAAGAGAAGGAGACAAGACTCGCGACGACGCAGACATTTCAAGCTCCTCCCGGTGACCTTGAGAGGGAGAGGTGGAAGCTGTGAGAGGGGACAAGGCTCGCGACGACGCAGACGGCGGTGAGAGTGGAGGAGGGTGGCGAAGAGAGGGAAAGTGGAGGAGGGTGGTGAAGAGAAGAAGAGGATCTGAGAGGGACCAAGAAGGAGAGGCCGAGAGGGAGAGGATTTGAGTTCTGAGAAGGAGAGTGAGTAGTGGCGGCTGAGAGAAAAGAAAGGGTATGGCTTAGGGTTTCTTATAAATGATATATATATATATATATATATATATATATATATTATAAAAAATATTAAATACTAATAATCTCATTTATATTTAAAAAGTTAAGCTTAACTTTAGTAATTAAATAATTAGATTATTATTAATTATTATTAATATTTATTTTGAATTTATATAATACAATTAGTTTTATTATTGTATTAATATTTAATAATATAAATATTTTTTACATATAATTTTTTTTGAAGCGTGGGGACAAATAAATTATTATAATGGAGGCAATTCTCTGCACATATATATACTTGCTATTAGTTTTTTGAAAGTTCAATGGGGCAATTGCCCTACACCCCTACACATAAATTCGTTCCTGTTTATAGATATATCTCTTGAATGTGTCTTTTTATATATGCATTTAAAATATAATAATTAATTATTATTGACAATAAATTGACAGATAATATATTGATATCTTATACTTTTTCTTTCGTTAATAATCTCTCTCTTGAATTAACAGAATATATCTACGTAGTATATTAATTAATTGATTTATCTATTAAGTATCGATTAAAATTGATTTTATTAAAAATTTCGTTGTCTTTTAGGATAATTATCAGAAGTTATTTATAATTTTTTTCTCTATTTTTCATTATTTTTTTATATACCTTCACTAAATTAA
>NC_029787.2:29315732-29323126 GCF_000816755.2 Arachis ipaensis | reverse complement strand
AAAAACTTCCCCCAAATCCGTCCCCCGGCGGGTAATTCCCCGCGGATACCCGCCCCGCCGGGGGAAATTGCCATGCCTAATAATGACCCTCTATCCTTAAGCTTGTATGAGAGATGGTTCATATAAGGTTCTAAAATCCAGATTGGACATCAAACCACTCAAGCAACCAGGTCAAAACTTCAGAGATCCAACCAATTGAACTGAGTCTCAATCGGATTCCACCAAATTATAGTAAAAATCTGTTGTATTACTTAATATAATAGAGCATTTATGGGAGCAGGACCTAAAGTTGGTGTGAGATGTTTTCAGGATGATTGGAGCATTTTTGCTTCTGAATGTATAATAATATATTCAAAATGTCAATGTTTGACTTAAATCCTAATTCGGGACAACATTGAATCCGATCCTTTCAAAATTTTTTGGGACAAAAAAAATACGTTTGAAACATTAGGGACTAAATTAAGATTTAGCCCAAATATTGGGGATTAAAATAGTACTTTACCCAAATACAAATGTCATTTCCCTCAAGCATGGACAAAGTAAAAGTTCAATAATCAAGTATGATTCAACAACATAAAACAAAAAGAAAGTTTTTGCTTAATAGACAAGGTTCAATATGTCATTAAACAAGTGATTTGAATCCTTCTTTTTCTACCTATCTCAATCTATTGCTCAATCCTCTGCTTATTATTTGATATATACTATGCTAATAAGAAAAATCAGGCTGGTTTCTAAAGTAGTCTGAAAATTAGCTCAGGAAACCTAGGATAGCTGGAGCAACATATACATATCCCAAAATAAAGCAACATGAAGTGAGGTTGACATGTGATGGAGTTAGTTGTAGATTTTCTTAAAATATCCCAAAATCACTTGAACGTCTCAAGATTTACGTGGAAAAAGAAAAGCTCTTCCTTCTTGAGGATTTAAGTATCTTTTCCTTCATTTGTCTAAAAGCCACACATTAAAGAAGCAGGTGATGTTCTAGTAATAAACCAGATATGTATTATTTCGTGACAGTAATTGAGTTGTAATTCTTCAATATACAAAGGATGCAAGAGAGTTATTGAAACACTAAACTGGAAGTAATTAAATGATTCCAATTTCTAAGAAGCAAAATAACAAACACATAAAGTACATTATTACTAAATGTTTCTAAGAATTGAATATGGTTTACTAACTCTAATTGCTAGGATGCATCTTATAGACAACAACAAAATATTTATTGTTGTCTCTGTACTACTTGTGGCATTTAAATTTTAGAAAAGAAAAAGATAGTTAAAAGAAGAAGCAATTATGGCCCACATTACCTCACAGAGATAATTAGCCCCTGTCATAAAACAAAAACATTGTATATATTAGAGGCATCCAATGAGGTATAGCCATGTACTAACATTAAGAGAAGCATTATATTAGCGACGTCAAATTTGGGTTTCATGAAGAAAGGAAAACATGGTGAAGGCAAATATGAATTAGAGGTTGGGCTTGGTGACCACTTTCTATGAATTTGAACACACAAATTTAACAAATAATAAACTAAACTTAAGCAATTAATTGCTCCCAGTTCATTGTGTATGTTACAATTCTTCGACTACAGTGATTACAAATTTGATATAACCAACAAGTCGAACAAGCTAAATTTCAAAAATTTATATAAATAATTACACATACCATGTTAGAATATTAATTGGATTTCAAATAATTTGGTTGAGACTCTGACACTCCATGCTTTCAAAATTAAAAAAGTATAACTCAAGTAAATTCCTTAAAAGCTTTTCCTACAAACAGAAAACATGAAGAACATCTATGCAGTTCACAGTGCACGTCATACCAGGAGAAAACAAGTATTCACATGATTCTAATCAATCCTATAATTATGAAAAAATTCAGTGAAGACCTTACTCAATTAGTCAATTTCTTCTAACAATCCCTAATTTTTTACCTAAAAATACATTGAAAAAGGAAGAAAATCATAACCTGTAATTAAATAAAATAAGTAGCAATTAGCATAGAACAATCAAAACATAGAATCAAACAAAATAAGGTTGATGAGGAGAAGAGAAGCTCGAAGAAAAGAAGCTAACAGAATACCTCACAAATCGCATCAATGGAAGCAAAAGTACCATCATAGGAGAAGCATTGATGGACATGACACTGATGGAGGGGAAGAATCATTGATGGAGGAGAAGCTCGCAGAGCAGCGGCGATGTAGTTTTTGAATTCTGCCACACCAATGTAACTCTCACACACATAAAACAAGGAATCCAAAGAATAGTAATAACCAGAGAGGAAGTAACAAATCATGAATCAAAAGAAGATGAAGAAGAAGAGGATGAGAATTTTGTATAAAAACCAAGAAGTGAGAACGGACACGAAGAAGACGAGTTAGGGTAAAAAGCTCGCACAACATAGAGCGCAGAAGCTCGATAGAGGAGAAGATGGCATCAATGGCAGAAAAGCTCACAAGAATAGAAGAGAAGCTCACATCAATGGAGGAGAAGAAGCCACTGAAGGAGAAGCTCGTTGCTCATGCTCTACTTTGCGACTCGCAATTAGATTTAGGTTGGGTTTTCTTCTAACAACGGTTATTACTGCCAAAATCACTCCTTGACTTACAAATACATTATGGCAGTAACATAAACTGCCTTAATTCATGAACATTATGGCGTTTATACAAAACCGCCTTAATATTAACGACATTTTAACCAGTTTTTTTTTTGTAGTGAAAGTTATTTTCCAGTACACTCTAACCCTTAAGATGAAGAATGAAACTCATCACTTCTTGAATAGAACATCAATATATTAATCAAAAGTAGAAAAATAATAATATTAATCCATCAAGGTAAATAGAGCTCCTAACCTTAACAAAGGAGATTAGGCTCATGGTGCAAAGTAAACAAAATTGTAAAGTGTAGTGTAAGATGTGTTGTCCGTGGACAAGTTCCCTAGACTATTTTAAAACCTAAAACCAAAACCTAAAGTTCAAATTCAAACTGAATCAAAATAGAATCAAATCTTTTCTGATAACTCTTAACTAACTAGTAATCTTCCTTGTATTTAAAATTCAAAACTTTGTGTGTTACTTTATTAAAATCATGGAATTGCAACTTGATCTTGGGTCAACAAAGCAAGTACTTGAAGTTGGAGAGATTGGTGAAGTATTGTGATGCCCTTGGGACTTGGCCCATGTAGTGGCGTTAGACGCAAGGGAGAGTGCCTTGAACACAAGGCCCAGTTTGGAATCCTTGGAACCTCTATCTCAACTGCGTTGGATGCATGGAGGACTGCGCATGGATGATGGACAACCACTAGAGGTACTCCAGAGGGATGTGTTGGATGTATGGTGGGCTACGTTCAACGCATGATGTGGCTGAGTTGAATGCAGGAGGTTGCTGCGTTGGACTTTGGAGGGAGCTGCGTTGAACGCAAGAGGCTGCTTCATTGGACTTGGGGGGAGCTGCATTGAACGCATGGGTCCCTGTGTTTTCCAGGAGCTTCTCTGTTTGTATCTCTCCATCCTTGTTCCTAGTGTTTCTCTTGCTTGTCTCTCTTCATCCTTATTCTTATTTAAAATCTTTCACAATTTTCTACATATACCAAAGCTCAAAGCATCTCCAAAAAACATTGATTAAAGCATAAACAATATCAATTATAATAAAAAAAATCACTAACTTTATTCAAAGAATTAATAAAGAAAATAACTAAAGATGCTCATACATCACAACACCAAACTTAAGATCTTGCTTGTCCCCAAGCAAGAAAAGAACTATGCACAAAGGATTCTCTTAATTGAAGTAGGTTGAAGAATTACTTGTGATACCTCAGTGAGTGAAGTGATCAAGTGACAATGGGGTAAACTCCGAATCGTGTAATCATATGTGGATTCCAGTGCTTGCTAAGTCTACAATTGGAAGTCTTATAACTTAGGAATTTAACTCGGATGATATTATAGAGTTCTCTTTATAAGTTTTTCACCTTGAAGATAGCTTTCTCCTTTCTTTTTTTTGTTGTGATCATTATTTTCTCTTTTCAGCTATTTTTTTAGGATAATTGCACTTGGCTTTGACTCTAAATGTTCTATCTCAAGGCAAGTTTTTAAGATGAGTTTTCAATCGACACTTCCGAACCAGTTGGTTCAAGATATTGGGTGTTGAAGCCCCCTCATATTTACTTGCTCAAGCCTCTCTCCTTGACACAGCAACACCACAAGCACTTAACTAGGAAACTACTTTGAGTTTTGTTTCTTTTTAACCTTCCTAGCCATTGATGTTTAGAACCTTGGGCCTTGCTCTTGTTTTTCTTTTCCTACTGCTTTTTGGTTTTATAGATTTTTGAGACCTCTATAATACTTCTCTAAACTTCATTCCATGTCTTAGAGCTCCCCATGCAAGTTTTCACAAACATGAAACCTCATTACACAATCCACTACAAGAAAAAAGAACCGTGGCCACGCTTTTTTCTTGCTATTCTTTAAAAGCATGGCAAAAAAGGGTCAATGGCCACGCTTTTATGAGGGTAGCAATTGATAAGAGATTTGGCCACATTTTTTATTGCTATGCTTCAAAAGCGTGGCAAAATGGGTCAACATGCATGCTTTTATGAGGGTGGCAGTTGATAAGAGATTTGGCCACGTTTCAAAAGCGTGGACGTAGAGAAAAACAGGCATGCTTTGTAAGTGTGGCGATATGGCTTCGTTATGGTGACGTTTTAAAAGCGTGGCCATTTCTTATAATTCTTTTAGCATGCTTGGCCAAAAGGTCCTTATAAAAAACAAAAGGCTGTGTTTTTCTTCATAATTCAAAACATTGCGTTCTCCTTCATAATTCGAAAGAACCCTTTTTCTCTTCAAAGAACCCTTTGTCTTCAAAGAACCCAAAACCCTAAAAGCTCCAAAGAACCCCAGCTCTCATCCTTAGAACTCCGCAAAGAACCTCAGCCCTTCGAAGAACATCGCCAGCGCTTGCAATGCCTCCGTCGTCACTCTCTCTTCCAACACTCCCACCATCGCTGCTCCTTCGGCGGTGACTCTCTCTGGTGTTAACCCCCTCGGTGCTCACCGTCCATCGCAAGCTAAGCCCTCCGTTGATGGCCAAAAGAAACCCTTCTACCTAGATGGTTTTGAGAGCAACGGTAGCATTGGTCACATCGTCGACGTCCACGTCATCTCAGATTCCCTTCGCCATCATGAGCTCTCTTTCTCTCCTCCATTTTTCTTTTTTGGAATTTTTCGGACCCCAAAAATTTCAATGCGATATCATATTCTCACATTTATTGTTATTATAGCCCTATTATATTGCTATATATGCTTTGTAGATTCTCTAATTGATGTAAAAGGAAAGTGCTAGGGTTTTTTTATTAGCATAAAATCTCATTTTCATGTGTTATAATTAATTAATCAGGTTCATATACATTAGCGTTAGTTCTATTTTTTTATTTTGTCTAATTTACATGGAATCCATTTCATGAAATGACAAAAAAAATTTCTTCTATTTTTGGTCCTTTCTATGATTTTTTTTTTGCTTTTTTTGTTCACTTTTTAAACATTTTTCTCTGTCTGCTACGTAATTTTGCTTCTTTTTTTTGAGGTGGGGTTATGAAAGTTATTTATTCACTCTGTAACATGATATTTTGAAGAGGAGTGTTTGAGTTCACTTGGCAGTGAGAAGTGAGAAATTTTTATACCTTTTGGTTTTGGTTATGAGAGAAGCTAGTGATATTGCTGGAGTTAAACCCCAAAGTGGTCCCTGAGATTCACGTTTTGCACTAATTTAGTCCCTGACTTACCAATTGCACTGTTTATGCCCCCCGACTTTGTTAAAATTACACCACAGTCGTCCCTCTCCACATCTCCGGCCAAATTAACTGCCGCCGGCAGTGACATGGCGCTGAAATGCCACGCTGGCGTATATAACGGCTGGATGAGGTGGCAATTGAAACTGTTTGACCCATTATGGTCCTTATACCCATTTTTAACCCTAATTTATAGCATGACTTCATTATTACTTTTCATCTTTTTGTATTTGCTCAGCAACGTTATTCTCCTGCTTCGTTGTTGTTACTCTTGAACTGAAAGAAAAACCATGATTGGAAGTGCGAGCCAGGGTCAAGCAAGCTCTACACGATCAACAGCGAAAACTCGGAGTCAAAGCAGACTGTCACGGGTGCCAGAGCACTGTGGGTGCATATGCCAGCCCGTGCTTCGGTGGTCAGGAGCAAATACCAACCCAGACAAGCCCTTCTTTGGTTGTCCGAATTACAATGTGAGTTTTTGTTAAGAAAAATTGCTTGGTGGTTTTCTATTCTTTACTCCTTACCATACTTCATACACAGACTAAGAGCAAAACATGGTGTGGATTTTTCTATGAGCTGATGATGTAGAAAAAGAAGAAGAACATAAAGGAAAACTGGATGCAACTACAAATGACAATGGGCAAGTGAGAGTCAATTTAGCATGGAAGATTGGAAAATTGGAAGCTGAAGTTAGGACTCAAAAATGTATAATACAATTCTTAGGCATACTGGCCTTTGACACTGTAGTTGTTGCATTAGTTATGATTTTAAAGTTCTAACAATGTTGGATGTAATGTGTTAATGGATGAATGAAAGTAAGATTGAGTTGCTTTTTTTCTTAAGTAATGTTTCCTGTTTTGATAGAGTAGTTACCATAAAGAAAAATAATTACAAATCATAACTGACTTAATACATAATTACAAATCACTGATAAACATGATTGAGTAGCAAACATGATTGAGTGCCAAACATATTAAAGGAACAAAAGAAGTGCAACACAAAAGAAATCAAGTCTGGCAATACAAAAGTTTGGCCTATTGTCCTAAACAAAGCAACTATCTAGTAACTGTCTTTCACAAAATAAAGAAGTATTGTCCTAAACACCTTGATGGAGAAAGTAGCAATGCATCAAACATCAATTGTTCTTTTTCCTTGGTGCCTTGAAACCGGGAGTTGGAACAAACTTATAAAGGAAAAAGCTCTACATCCATGTAAAAATTACATGGATGGTATCCAAGTAGAATCCACTCCACGCATTTCCCTCACCCACACACTCGTTTGTTTTACACGCGCCTCATATAACATGCTGCAACCTAAAGCTTTGCTCAACGTAAACCTTCTGCTGCAACGTAAACCTCCTCCTCCTCCTCCTCCTCCTCCTCCTCACGCTCGTTTACGCACGGAGCGTCTTCTTCTTCTTCGCCTTCTTCTTCGCGTTCCTCCTTCTCCTCCTTCTTCTCCTTTTTCGCGTTCCTTCTTCTTCACGTGTTTTCTCCTTATCGTCATTCTTTTGTTGTTGTTACTGCTTTATTTTTTTGTCATTTTCTCCTTCTCTTTGGTGAAGAAGCAGTAGAAGGTGAGGAAGAAGAGTTTTGAATAGTGCAGAA
>NC_029787.2:29296768-29312375 GCF_000816755.2 Arachis ipaensis | reverse complement strand
TGTCACGGATCATCACCTTCATCACAGTTAAGCACGAATGAACATCTTAAATAGGAACAAGCGTGTTTGAATAGAAAACAGAAATACTTGCATTAATTCATCGAGACACAGCAGAGCTCCTCACCCCCAACAATGGAGTTTAGAGACTCATGCCGTCAAAGAGTACAAAGTTCAGATCTAAAATGTCATGAGATGCAAAATAAATCTCTAAAAGTTGTTTAAATACTAAACTAGTAGCCTAGGTTTACAAAAAATGAGTAAACTATGATGGATGATGCAGAGATCCACTTCTGGGGCCCACTTGGTGTGTGCTGGGGCTGAGATTTAAGCAATTCACGTGCAGAGGCCATTTGTGGAGTTGAACGCCAGCTTTTGTGCCAGTTTGGGCGTTCAACTCCAGCTTTTGATCCTTTTCTGGCGCTAGACGCCAAAATTGGGCAGAGAACTGGCGTTGAACGCCAGTTTACGTCATCTATCCTTGTGCAAAGTATGGACTATTATATATTTCTGGAAAGCCCTGGATGTCTACTTTCCAACGCAATTAGAAGCATGCCATTTCGAGTTCTGTAGCTCCAGAAAATCCACTTTGAGTGCAGGGAGGTCAGAATCCAACAGCATCAACAGTCCTTTTTCAGCCTGAATCAGATTTTTGCTTAGCTCCTTCAATTTCAGCCAGAAAAATACCTGAAATTACAGAAAAATACACAACTCATAGTAAAGTCCAGAAATATGAATTTTTCCTAAAAAATAATGAAAATAGACTAAAAACTAACTAGAACATACTCAAAACTACATGAAATTAACCCCAAAAAGCGTATAAAATATCCGCTCATCAAGCAGCAATAACAACAAAAGAATGACGATACGGAAAAAACACGTGAAGAAGAAGGAACGCGAAAAAGGAGGAGAAGGAGGAACGCGAAGAAGAAGGCGAAGAAGAAGAAGACGCTTTGTGCATAAACGAGCGTGAAAAGAAGAAGAAGAAGAAGAAGAAGAAGAAGAAGAAGAAGAAGAAGAAGAAGAAGAAGAAGAAGAAGAAGAAGAAAAAGAAGAAGAAGAAGAAAAAGAAGCGTGGGGGAGAAGAAGCGTTGGACAAGAGCGATTTCGTGTTTGTTGGGCGCGTATATTTCACGTTTTATTTAATGGCATTAGATTTTTTTGGTGTTGGTCCAACTTGGTTACATGGATGTGTAGCATCCCCCACTTATAAAAACTAGCCAATCTTGAAGATGTTGCTACACTAGCTCCTTGCATTGGATCCACACCAATGGATTGAGGTGGTGGTGAGCTCCTTCTTTTAGTGAGTAACTTCTCTGGTGTTGATGGTGCAGATGCAGCAGCTCCTGCTATGTCCTACAATAGAGAAACAGTTCAATCCATGAGTCTAGTGCACACAAAAATATATTTTGTTATGTTGTGACAAAAAGAAGTGTATTACCTGTGATCCTTCACAGTTTGGTTGTGATAGCTCAATCTCCATAGCAAGAAGATTATCAACAGTTGCAGCAGCATGAGGATTATCAATAGGTGCAGCAGTAGGAGGATTATCAGTAGGTGCAGCAGCAGTAGTAGGTTGAGGGTCAGTCCTAGAAGCAGAAGCAGTGGCATTGGATATGACTTTATATGTAGCAGCCTTTGCAGCTGCAACAACAGTAGCTACTTCATCCAATCTCTTCTTTGAGCACCCTCTCTTAGTATGTCCTTTTACTCCACAATACCTACATGTGAAGGACTTCAAATGCCTTTTCAAACTTCCACTTGGTTTGGCTTTCTTGTTACCACTGTTACCTTCGTTAGCATCTTTTCTCCTTTTCTTTGTTAAAGCTCCTGGCCTCCTCCTAATGTTAGGAGATTGTGGCTGACTATACACAAATTTCTCTCACAATGATTGGCCAAGAAGATGGTTAATGTGATGGGAATAAGTCTTGTTGTATGATTCCATAGTACACAAGTGGTGACAAAAGTCTTCTGGCCTCTTGTTCACCCGTGCAAGGGCAATACAAGCATGAACACAAGGAATGCCTATAGTTAGTTACACAAATGCAGAATGAGATAATCATCAAAAGAATGAATACACAAATATTAATAATTAAGTAAAAGAGATTGATAAAGGTCACTAGTTAACATCCAGAATTGGCAAGTGCATAGTCTTTTTCCAAGATCCACCACCATATTTGTTGGATGGCCATGAACCTCAAATTTTTCATAGTCTTCATCATCAGTCCAAATAGGCGTCCAGTTCTTTGATTCTTTTCTGATTTTATCTAAGCAACTTTGAATTACAGGGGGGAATATGCCAACATGATTTGCCAGCTTTAGTTTTACCTTATTTTTTGTAATAGTTCTCATGACAAGCATCCTCACCTCCTCAAGTAATGTGATGATAGGTTTGCTTCTTGTCTCTTTGATTCTTGCATTGGAAACCTCATAGGCATTGTTGCACATGTTGTCTAGCTTTAACTTATGGCTGAACTGGGACTTTGTCCATGACTCTCTAGGCTATTTGTTGAGATATGCCCAAGCCTCCTCATTGACCTCTTAATCTTGTTGAAATTATCAATGAAATCCTGAAATGTTGTTGATCTGGCACATTTCCAAAATAGTCCCCTCAACTCAAGGTCCTTCCATTGTTTGTTGAAGTTTCTCCAGAGGTGCCACATGTAGAAACGGTGATGAACTCTTGGCATTACCTCCTAGACAACATGAATCAAACCCTACAAAAACATTGTTACACCATGTTTCTATATCAGACAGTGTTGCTCACAGTTTTATCATGCTACATAATAGTCCCTGAGTTTACATTAATGACCCATATTTAGTCCCTTCTGTTTGGTTTAAAATGCATGATTTAGCCCTTGTTCTATTTGGACATAACTCTCAGTTTTATCAACACCCAACCTCATGTATACAAAATCAAGTGGACAAATATACAAAACAAGTGAAACTACCGTTTCTCCAAAACAACAACAATACATCAGAATGTAGTTAACTTTATTAAAAACATAGGAAAAGGAGTATAACCTTCTGCATATCAGAAATAAAGCACTATCCATTAGTCTTGTAGTCTCCAAGATTAGCATGAAGCAGCTCTAGGAACCATTTTCAAGTGTCTGTATTTTCTATCTCAACTATAGTCTAGGCAATCACGTAAATGTGATGATTGGCATCCTGTGCCATAGTAGCCAATATTTGACCTCTAAATTAGGTCTTCAGAAATGCCCCATCAAGCCCAATCAAGGAACGACAACCTACCTTGAATCCTATCTTGCAACCAGCCAAACATACGTACATCTTATCAAATATGACCTCTCCATTTGGTTGAGGATTGATACAAATCTGCACTGTAGATCCAGGATTGGTCTTTAGTAAAGTTTCAGCATAGTCCCTTAACATCGCATACTGCCCCCTTCTCATCCCTGTATACTACATTCCTTGCATCTGCCAAGGTCCTTGTAATGAAATTTCTATTCAACATAAGATCACACTTTGTCCTGAAGTACACAGCAGCCTCACATTGCTTGAAATTGGGGTATTTTCTAACCTTTTTCACCAATTTACTAGCCATCAAAGCCCTATTAGCAGCTTTATTGGCATTCTCCCTCGCACATGTATGATCATCGTTGAAAGTTTTGATTTGCCAACATGAGTCATCACAGTCCCTTGAGGCATAGACAACCCAGACATACTCTTTCACCTTGCAAACAACCCTGCATCTAATATTATCATTTTTCTTGAACTTAATTCTCCTCCCTTCTTGAATAGTATACTCTTTAACAGGCTCTCTGAATTCATACTTGGTGTTGAATTTCATCCCACTTAGAGTTGTAACTCACCGAATCTTACACAATTTCTAAAGATTGGGAATTCATTTGAGTCCTCATCAGATTGTAGTTCATCCTCAGAATTAGGAGGAGTCTTCATTTCTTTTGAGTGCCAAGTATTAGCACCATCAGATTCTGTACCTGGGTCAAGTGCTTTATACACATCAACAATTCCTGTAGTTCCCACAAATCCCAAGTCCACCTCTCCATCTGACACATCCTTAACCAATGCATCATCTGGTTGTATTATTTTCTCTTTTGTCTTAGCAATAGCAGATGCACCTCTCTTGCTGTCTTTTAATTTCTTATTTCTTGGTTTGGACATACTTGTATTGTCTTCACTACTAAAGCTGTCTCCTTGGATTGGCTTAAAGGAACTATCCTCTGAACTATCATCATCACTAGAGTCATCATTTATAGCTAAGTCAACATGAAGAACTTCCTTGCCCTTATTAACAGAACTTCTATATGTTCCAACAGCCTGAGATCTTGTAATTCTCCTAGGTAACAACTGAGGTTTGGACTGCATTTTTGATTTGCCTTTGCCTTTTGCTGTGGAGCATGCCTTGGTAGTCTCTCTTAGTTTGGTATTCAAGCTTGGGTTGGGCTTCTGAATGGGCTTTTGAGTCAGTTTGGGTTTGGAGATGGATGTTGGGTTGGGATTTGACTTAGGCTTGGGCTTCAGGTTAGATTTGGACTTTAGAATGGGTTTGACATAAGTCTTAGCAGGATTTGGATTAGGGGTTGTGTTAGCATCAATGGGATTCGGAATAAGTTCAGGGTTAGTTTTAGGATGGTTTGGAATAGGATTGCTTACAGGGCTTGGGTTTGCATTTGTATCACTATGGCTTGGGTTGCAAAATGAACTAGACTCTGAATTTGGTTATGTAATTGGGTTTGAGGTGTTACCTGGTGCTGAATTTATAACCCATAAACTAACCGGCAAGTGCACCGGGTCGTACCAAGTAATACCTCAGGTGAGTAAGGGTCGATCCCACGAGGATTGATGGATTAAGCAATAATGGTTAATTAATTTACTTAGTTAGACAAGCAGAAAATGGTGTTTGAGAGTTCAATTGCATTAAATAGTAATTAAGAATATCAGAAAGCAAGCAGTAAATAAGTTGTGAATAATATAAGGAGAAACAGTTAAGGCTTCAGAGTTATCTATTTTCCGGATTGACTTTTTTACTAACTATTTTAATCATGCAAGATTTAATTCATGGAAAACTGTATGTGACTAAACCCTAATTCCTTAGACCTTTTTAGTCTCCTCTAAAATTCATCAACCGCCAATTCCTTGGTCACTTAATTCCAATTAGAGGGTGAAGTTCAATTCTAGTTATATGCCATAGAAATCCTAATTACCCAAATATAAGAGGATTATATGTCACGTATCCCGTTAAGTCCAGATAATTAAAAATTTAGAAGAATATGTTTTCAAGTTGTTGTTCAAGTAAAGAGCTTTTCCAAGTTATACAAGAACTCAATTAGAAAGAGGGTCATACTTCCGTTCCACCCAAATTCATAAAATAAAGAACGAAAACAATTCTTGAATTATAAATCAGTACATGAATTAAAATAGAAAAATAATAGTATCAATCCATACAATAGACAAAGCTCCTAACCTTAAAAGTGGAGGTTTAGTTGCTCATGGTTCAGAGAGAAAATAAGGATTCAGGTAAACTGTCAAGTGCGGAATGAGGTAGTAGAGAAGAGATGATTCTTTTCCCTTTTATATCTAATCCTAATTAATGTAAAATATCTTTTCTAAAACTAAATAATATCTTTTCCTATTTTTAAATAAAATAAAGTTTAAATCAGAATTAATAGGAGATTGCGTGCTTGCTTCTTGGAGAGTTGGGGACCACTTGATTCCTTAATAATCCACGCCTAACTTGAGAAATCTCAAGTTAGGCGCAGCCTTGGCCGAATTGATGGAGAAGAAGTATGAACTATTATATATCGTTGGAAAGCTCTGGAAGTTAGATTTCCAACACCACTAGAATCACGTCAATTAGACCTCTGTAGCTTGAGTTATTCAGGTTTGAGTGCAGAGGGTCAGGGTTGACAGCATCATTCGCCTTCTTCTCTTTTTCTGTGGAAACTCCATCAAATCCATCTGAATACTACCTAAAATAAATAGAATTACATACGCCTCAAAGTAGCATCCATAGTGGCTAAAAGATAATTAATTATTGATTAAACTCAACAAATTAAATGCAAATTCACTAGGAAAAGGTAGGAAAAATGCTCACGCATCACAACACCAAACTTGAATTGTTGCTTGTCCTCAAGCAACCAAAATTAGTACATGATTAAGATGTGAATTTGCATGAGAGGTGAGAGTCAGTTATGCTCATGTCTCTTTTTAAAGTGGGGTTTATGTATTATAATTTTGAACAGTTTTTCCATCTCACTCTCCTTTGAATCAGAAGAATGTCAGTGTCATTCGGAATTAGAATCCGGATCATATATGAATTCTCTAATCTTTATACTCTAGTTTAATCCTTGAACACAGCAAAATTTACTTTAATTCTCTTTTCTTTGGTGCTTTGCACCTTAAGTCTAGCCGTGACTTTAAATGTTTTGTCTCAAGCTTCACTTGACACAAAAACACCACAAGCACTTGACTGGGAAACTCTCTTTAAGTTCTGATTTTTCTTTCAGTTACTCCCAGACAGTGGTGCTCAAAGCCTTTGGCATACTCTGCTAAATGTATTTGGCCTCGACTCTAGATATTTTGTCTCAAGGATTACTTGACACAAGAACACCACAAGCATATGACTAAGGAAACAACTCTTTGAGCTTTTAATCATGTCTGACCTCCTTAGTCATTGATGCTCAGAGCCTTGGACCTTGCTTTTAGTTTTCTTTTGCTATTTCTTTTGCTTCAAGGATTAAGCTTTCACTAATTTCAGAGAAATCATAATAGTTCTCTAAAGTCTTGTTCCTTATACATCAACATCCTTTGATTCAAATTCAAATATGCACTGTTCTTGTCATTCATTCAGAATCACAAATAATACCACCACATTTAAGTAAACAAGACTAATCTTAAATATAATCTCAATTTCTCATGCAATACATCACTTCTTTTCTTTTCTTTTTAGATTCAAGTTCAATGAGTGGTACATGAGACATTTTTTTAACTAAAAGCAAATGACAGAATGAAATTAAATCTAAGAACTGAAAGTACTAAAGATCATGCAGGTAATCAAAGCAACAGAAAACAGAAGACAACAAAATAAGAACGGAAGAGAAATAGAATGAAAGGAATTCAACCACCTCAGTTATGCTGGTGGCCATCTCATTCCTCCATGAAGAACATTCATCTCCCTTTGGTGCTATTAAAATAAACAGAAAAGACCAAAAGCAAAGCGACAACACCAAACATAAAAGTTTGCTTGTCCTCAAGTAAAGAAAAGCTGAAAACAGGGTGTCAAAAATTCTTCTTAATTGCTCTTGTTCCTGTTCTAAAAATTCTGCATGATCAAGCATACGTAAAACAAAGGAAAACAGTAAAAACTCAATAAAAATAAAAAAATAATATAATTAACGCAACGAAAAAATAACTAAGGATACGAAATTATCGGGTTGCCTCCTGACAAGCGCTTCTTTACCGTCACTAGCTTGACGGTCAGCTCCTCTAAGGAGGAGGATCATAGGGGCTCAGTTCTTCACCCCTCACTATGAATCTTCTCCCTGTATCCTTATAAAGTAGTTCAATATGCTCCAGAGAGAGGATTCTGTTTACTGTATAAGTGAATAGTAGATTGCTAGTCAACACCACCTTCATTCCTGGGGAGAATTTTTCAGTGGAAATCTTTTTGTTTCTCCATCCCATGGGTACTTTCTTCTTTTTGGGAACCTCCGCCTTGGTGGATGATGCATTCCCGACACCAAACTTAGGTTTGATGTCTGGAGGAATTTTATTGATTGTTACCAAAGGAGGTTTGAGCTGCATTTTATGTTGTGCATCATCAGGGAGTTCTTGAAGGTTTGGATCAATAAGCTCAGTCTGCATGCACCTCTCTTCTTCACCCGATGAATGTATATCTTTGAAGACATGAAAGACTAGTTGCTCATTATGCACTCTAAGCATTAATTCACCTTTTTCCACATCAATCAGAACTCTTCCAGTGGCTAGGAATGGTCTTCCTAGAATTATAGAGGCATTCTCATCCTCCCTTGTGTCAAGAATCACAAAATCTGCTGGGAGGAAGAACTTACCCACTTTGACCAAGATATTTTCCACTAATTCGTACACAGGATTTATAGATTTGTCTGTCATCTGTAATACTATCTGTGTGGGTTGTGCCTCTTGGATTTGCAGCTTCTTCATCACAGACAATGGCATTAAATTGATGCTTGCTCCCAGATCACATAACGCTTTCTCAAAGGTTGTGCTCCTAATGGTGCATGGAATTTGAAAGCTCCCTGGATCCGGCATCTTCCTTGGCAAGTTATTCTGAATGATGGCACTACATTTCTTAGTCAGGACCACTGTCTCGTCTCCCTTTAAAGGCTTCTTCTTTGACAACAACTCCTTCATAAATTTGACATAGAGAGGCATTTGCTCCAAAACCTTAGTAAGAGGAATATTGATTTGCAACTTTCTGAAGACTTCCAAGAATTTCGAAAACCGCTTGTCCTTGGTCTTCTTTTGAAGTCTCTAAGGATATGGCATTTTAGGCTTATACTCAGGGACCTTTGGCAATGTAGGATAAGTGTCAAGAGAGTCTGGGAATGGGTTGTCCGCACGCTTTGGAGGGACGTTCTCTACTTCTTCCTTCTTCTCCTCTGAAGCTTCTTCTTCAACTGGCTCCTCATTAACTTGTGCTTCCGTACTTGCCACTTGTCCACTTATCAAGGAGATAGCCTTGCATTTCTCTCTTGGATTCACCATTGTATCACCAGGGAACGTACTTGGAGGCCTCTCAGGTATTTGCTTGCTCAACTGGCCTACCTGTACCTCCAAGTTTCTGAGGGAAGCTCTAGTTTCCTGCATAAAACGATTCATTACTGCTTCCATATCAGTGTTTTTTTGGGACTGAGAATTTTTCTGCTGAGGTGGTTGTTGATGATGAGACTGAAACTGGCGGTTATTATGATTATTCTGCTGAAAACTGCCCTGAGAATTACTGTTAAAATTCTGTGATTCCCGAGGTTGCTCTCTCCACCCCTGATTATAGGTCTTAGAGTATGGGTCATTATTGGGGTTTCTAGGAGCATTCCCCATGTAATTGACCTGTTCAGAAGAAAATTGAGTATAATCATAATTCTCATTTTGCACAAAATTACCTGTCATATCATAAGGGATTTCTGGAGGTGCATTCTGAGTGTTGACAGCTGAAACCTGCATCCTACTCAATTGTTGAGAAATTAAACTCATCTGCTGACTCAAAATTTTATTCTGAGCAAGGATAGCATCAAGAGCTTCTACTTCTATAACGCCTTTCTTTTGAGGGGTCTCAGAGTTCACAGGATTCCTGTTAGATAAATATAAATATTGGTTGCTAACAACCAATTCAATAAGCTCAGTAGTTTCCTCCGGTGTCTTCTTCATGTGCAATGAACCACTGCAGAATTATCTAAACACATCTTGGACATTTCACCCAAGTCTTCATAAAAGATATCTAGTTAAGTCCATTTAGAAAACATGTCCGGAGGACATTGTCTGGTCAGTAGCTTGTATCTCTCCCAAGCTTCATAAAGGGTCTCACCATCCTTTTGCTTGAAGGTCTGAACCTCCACCCTAAGCTTAGTCAGCTTTTTAGGTGGGAAAAATTTAGTCAAAAATCCAGTGACAACCTTTTTCCAAGTATCCAGACTCTCTTTCGATTGAGAATCTAACCACAACTTTGCTTTATCCCTCAAAGCAAATAGGAAGAGCATGAGTTTGTACACATCCGGGTTCACTCCATTTGTCTTCACAGTATCACAAATCTGCAGAAAATTAGAAATAAATTGATTTGGGTCTTCTTGGGGAAGGCCATGATACTGACAGTTTTGTTGTACCAGAGTGACCAGTTGTGGCTTCAACTCAAAGTTGTTTGCAGCTATAAGAGGCACCACAATGCTTTTCCCATAAAGATCTGCATTAGGAGCAGTGTAAGAGTCAAGTACTCTTCTAGGTTGCTCATTCACAATTGGATTTGCCACATTGGCATTAACAACATTATTATGATCCATGGTGGACTCTGCAGCCTTGTAAAGTCTTCCTTGTTGCAAACGCTGCCTGAAAGTCCTTTCAGGTTCAGGATCAAAGTCTAAAAGAGGTTCCTTGTCCCTGTTCCTGCTCATAAACAGACAGAAGACAAAAAAAGATGAGATTCTCTACGGCAAAGTGCAGAAAATTTCCAGTGAGGTAACCTGTGTAAAGGAATAAAATAAAACTACTAAATAATTAAAGCAGTAAAATTTTGAAAATTATAAACAAAATGGGAATGAAAATTTTAAAATTTATAAAAAAAATTAAACAGAAAAATTAAAATAAAATTAACTAGGTGACACCAAACTTAATTTCAAAAATAAAAAAATAATTGATGCAAAATTCGAAAATTAAAGCAAAAAAAACAATTAAAACTAATAAAATAAAAAAAATAATGCAAAGGATAAAACGAAGTAAAATGAAACAAAATAAAAAAAAGGACAACGAAGATACACAAAAAATAAAATAAACAATATAGACTAAATAATTTTAAGAAACTGATAAAGGAAAATGAAAATTAAAAGGAAAGCAAAAAAAAAACGAAAATTAAAAGGGAGATAAAAAGAAGACAGGGGGTGAACGAAAAGAAAGAGGAAAAAATAAAGAAAAAAATGGAAAAATAAAAATAAATAATTCAAAAAAAATTAATTAAAAGAAAAATTATCTAATTTAAGCAATCAAACAACTGGTAATTGTCAATCACAAACAATCTTCGGCAACGGCGCTAAAATTTTGGTGCTGAATTTATAATCCACAAACTAACCGGCAAGTGCACCGGGTCGTACCAAGTAATACTTCAGGTGAGTGAGGGTCGATCCCACGAGGATTGATGGATTAAGCAATAATGGTTGATTAATTTACTTAGTTAGACAAATAGAAAATGGTGTTTGAGAGTTCAATTGCAATAAATAGTAATAAGAATATCAGAAAGTAAGCAGTAAATAAGTTGTGAATAATATAAGGAGAAACAGTTAAGGCTTCAGAGTTATCTATTTTCCGGAATGACTTTTCTTACTAACTATTTTAATTATACAAGATTTAATTCATGGCAAACTGTATGTGACTAAACCCTAATTCCTTAGACCTTTTTAGTCTCCTCTAAAATTCATCAACCGCTAATTCCTTGGTCACTTAATTCCAATTAGAGGGTGAAGTTCAATTCTAGTTATATGCCACAGAAATCCTAATTACCCAAATATAAGAAGATTATATGTCACGTATCCCGTTAAATCCAGATAATTAGAAATTTAGGAGAATATGTTTTCAAGCTGTTGTTCAAGTAAATAGCTTTTCCAAGTTATACAAAAACTCAATTAGAAAGAGGGTCATACTTCCGTTCCACCCAAATTCATAAAATAAAGAACGAAAACAGTTCTTGAATTATAAATCAGTACATGAATTAAAATAGAAAAATAATAGTATCAATCCATACAATAGACAGAGCTCCTAACCTTAAGAGTGGAGGTTTAGTTGCTCATGGTTCAAAGAGAAAATAAGGATTCAGGTAAACTGTTAAGTGCGAAATGAGGTAGTAGAGAAGATATGATTCTTTTTCCTTTTATATCTAATCCTAATTAATGTAAAATATCTTTTATAAAACTAAATAATATCTTTTCCTATTTTTAAATAAAATAAAGTCTAAATCAGAATTAATAGGAGATTGCGTGCTTGCTTCTTGGAGAGTTGTGGACCACTTGATTCCTTAATAATCCACGCCTACTATTATATATCGTTAGAAAGCTATAGAAGTTAGCTTTCCAACGCCACTAGAATCACGTCAATTGGACCTCTGTAGCTTGAGTTATTCAGGTTTGAGTGCAGAGAGGTCAGGGTTGACAGCATCATTCGCCTTCTTCTCTTTTTCTGCGGAAACTCCATCAAATACATCCGAATACTACCTAAAATAAATAGAATTGCACACGACTCAAAGTAGCATCCATAGTGACTAAAAGATAATTAATTCTTGATTAAACTCAACAAATTAAATGCAAATTCACTAGGAAAAGGTAGGAAATATGCTCACACATCATTACCATCAACTTTGGGACCCTCATTTGTGTTCTTCTTGCTCACCAAGTCTCCCTCACCAGGATATTTATGAGTATCATCAACCCATACCACAACTTCCTTCCCTGCTAGCAATTCTGGTGTGGACACCCCATGCTCAAAGTACACATCAACTACTCCATCATTCTGACGTGCAGCAAAGCACATCTTTCTTAACTCATCATCACTTGTAAGATCCCTCAGTCCACCATCTAAGCTCCTTCTCGGAGGCAGCCACCAACACTGAAGTATGTTGTCATACCCAAATTCTTTGTAATAGTTCCTTACGAAGAACACATCTAATGTATCCTCATCTAAATCTCCTAAGCAAGTTCTGTTGTCCGGTGAGTACACTAGTATTTCATCATCATTTTTTTTTAAATGTTTTCTCAAGATGGAACATGATATCCATCAAAGTCTCCATCTGCATTATGCGAAAAAATAAATTGAAGAAGCAAACAATCAGATTCACACATACAACAACAAACCATGACATTCAACCACAAACAAAACACCAGAAACACCCATCAAATAACCCAAATAAAAATGCATTAAAAACAGAGCATGGAAAAAAAATTTTCCACTGCCCACAAAAACCCTAGCAGAAAACAGAAAACTTTAAACTTTCATCAACAAAAATCAAATTTTCATCCAAGAGAGACAATGATGCATAAATTTAACTTGAAAAGCATTATTTTTTTCCAGTTTAAAACTACCTTCGTGTGTTCGCAATGAACTCTGTCTCCTACCGTCAGCAACAACGATCGCACACAACTATCACAGTGGAAGCGAACTCCAGGAAGCTGAATGTTTTCACCCTTCAAACCCTATACAGTTGCCAGGACTCAGGATTTCATGGCACGTAGTTTTGGTGTTCAGAAGAAGAAGAGGAAGATGAAGTGATCACAGAGGTTGGGTTATTTGGGTTTTGAGTTTTAACTTCTCTCAAACAACGACGTTTCATCCATCTTTCTCTTTAGCGCCAAAATTGACACTCCAACGTGGCACCCAGCGTGGCATCTCAGTGCCATGTCACTGCCGGCGGCAATCAAGTTGGCCGGAGATGTGGAGAGGGACAATTGTGGTGCAATTTTAACAAAGTTGGGGTCATAAATAATGCAATTGGTAAGTCAGGAACTAAATCGATGTAAATCGTGAATTTCAAGAACCACTATGAAGTTTAACTCGATATTGCTGACTTGCTGGTTTTTTCTTTTTTTGTTTTTTGTTTTGGTGGACGGACTGACATGCTGGTTTAAAAAGGGGAGGGGCCGAGGAAAAGTTGTTTGGAATGGTTACAGGCCTTTGTTGTTGCTCTCCAGGCTTTTGTTCTGTTTTTTTATTTGTTTTATTGTTGTTTTGACAAAAAAAAAATATGTGTATCAGGTTAGATTTTTTCTGAAACAGGATCAGGTAAGATTATGTAGAGATATAAATATGAATTTCTCAATCAGAATAATTATACTGTCCAAAAATAATTAAAATAATTATTGAAAGCCCAAAACTGTAACGTTGCACCAAAGCCCAACTGTGCAACCAAGGCATGAAGCCTACATATATTCGGTTGGTATTTCTTTTTCCATGCTATATATATATTCAGAAGGTCCCTAAGTTAATTCGTCTCTTCACTCCCAGTCACTCTCTCTCTCTCTCACGTAGTCTTGAGAGGCAGCTACTTCAAATTAGGGATTTAGGTTTGGGATAGGGTTTTAAGTTTTAACCTCTCCTACATATGCATTTTCAGCATCTTCTGTAATTGCGATCTCCAATGGCCATGGATCCCACCAAGAAACGCAAGCTAGACGAGAACGGTTTCTCTGCCGCCCTCGCCGCAACAACCGATGGCGACAATCACCTCATGCTCACCCCTACGGACGCCCGCAAGATCATGGAGCGCTTCACCCCTGACCAGCTCCTCGACATCCTCCAGGACGCCGCCGTCCGCCATGCGGACGTCCTGGCCGCCGTGCGCTCCGTCGCTGACCCCGATGTCTCCCAGCGTAAGCTCTTCATCCGCGGCCTAGGCTGGGACACCACCACCGACGGCCTCCGCAACCTATTCTCCACTTACGGCGACCTCGAGGAGGCCGTCGTTATCCTCGACAAAGCCACTGGCAAGTCCAAGGGCTATGGCTTCGTCACCTTCCGACACGTCGATGGTGCACTCCTCGCTCTGCGCGAGCCCAGCAAGCGAATCGATGGCCGTGTAACCGTCACGCAGCTTGCCGCAGCAGGCAATTCAGGCGCCACCACTAACGCTGCTGACGTGGCACTGCGAAAGATCTATGTCGCGAACGTGCCGCCGGACCTCCCCGCGGACAAGCTGCTGGCGCATTTCTCACACTACGGGGAGATCGAGGAAGGGCCGCTGGGGTTCGACAAGCAGACCGGAAAATCAAAGGGTTTTGCGCTTTTCGTGTATAAGACTCCTGAGGGGGCTCAAGCTGCTTTGATGGAGCCCGTGAAGACGGTGGATGGGAGGCAGCTAAATTGCAAGCTGGCAATTACGGATGGGAAGCAAGGGAAGCGAGGCGGTGCGGCGCCAGGAGGGGCTGATGGCGTTCAGGGTCATGGTCATGGCCACGGTCACGGGAATGCTCATGGTCACGGGGATGGGATGGGGATGGCTCCGGCTTCTGTGCCAGGAACGCTTTCGGGTCAATATGGCGGCCCAGTTGGCAATTTGGGTTCTTATGGAGGGTTTGCTGGTGGGCTTCAGGGTCAGCCTCCCATGGGGAGTCATCCGTTGAATTCTTCAGTTGGTGGGCTGGGCTCTGTTGGAAATCAGGCTCCCCCAGCGATGGGCGGGGCTGGAGGGTATGGGTCTGGTCTTGGAGGCCATTATGGTGGTTATGGTGTGCCTGGATCTGTAGGCTTCGGTGGAATGGGAGGTGGGGCTGCAGGTGGTGGTGCTGGTTTAGGAGGAGGCGGCGCAGGTGGTGCTGGCGCTGGTGGACTTGGTGGTGCTTTGGGTGGCGCTGCTTCAATGTATAGATTGCCGGGTTCAGGCGGAATGCCAGGTGCTGGGTATCCTGAGAGTGGACATTACAGTTTATCAGCTTCGTCCGGTTACCAGAATCAGCATCACCCGCCTGCTGGAGCCTCTCCTGTTCCTAGGGTTCCTCCTGGTTCTATGTATCCAAATGTTCCCCCTTACTACTGAGGTAATCGTTTCTTGCTCCTATTTTTAACATACTTTGTAGTTTTGTCATGTTTTATCTTTATTTTCGTCGATTTGCTCTTTTTATCTTGTGTGATTCTTTTCTTACTTCCTGTGCTTTGTTTGTTATTTTGTTGTAAACTTGTTCTTTCTTTGGATTGTATGTTTTCTGGTTTGGTTCATCAATAATCAGTGCCGGGGACTACAGAGTAAACTGAGAAGGATTGTCATAAGAAAATGTTTATTGTTAATGTTTAATTTGCTTACCTCGTGCATGACTGCATATTGTGGATTGCCCTTCGTTTGTTGTGATCTGTTTGTGTGTTTCCTTGTCATGACATGGGTGATTTGTTTCTGGATTATATC
>NC_029787.2:29291807-29295565 GCF_000816755.2 Arachis ipaensis | reverse complement strand
CTTTAATTGATTGTCTTCATTTATTGGTCAGTCTCTGACAGTGTGACCTACTTGGTTGTTATCTTGCAAAATTTCTATTGAAAGGAGGTAATGAAGACTCTTGATTGCTTGTGTTGTTGTTGGAGATCATATGCCTGATCTGTAGTTTTATACCCCTGATCAATGAATGTTTTGATTTCTCTGATATGATGGGGGGATTGATAATTTAGAATTGAAGTTTGTCATGGTGAACTTGTGATTTGTACGATACTTCTGTCCTTCCGTTATGGAGCACACTTGAGCATCTGAATTTTTTCCCTTCAAAATTCTTTATTATTTTATTGACCAGGAAAATTGTTCCAACCTTTTCAGCATGCTGTTCTAACTTAACTTAATATTATCTCGTGGGTGGTCCATTACATGATGCTTAACGTAAAAGTTAGTTATTCTTGTCAGCACTATAAGATTTATGGAAAAATGTTTAGTACTGCATTCACATTCTCAGTAAAAATGCTTAATGACTTTGTGTTGTTTTTTTTTACATTGTATTTTGAAACATAATTAATTTTTAACATGTCAAAACTATCAAGTGTTGTGCTTATCATGCAATCTGCATCTGTGCTATGTGACTGCATTTATATATTGGTTTACCTTGTTCTGTTTTCAGAGTGGCACTTTCCCGACAATTTTCTGATGAATGTTCATGTTGCTTTGCCTTGTTTGTGGGTTCAGTTGTCTGTTATGCTGTGTCTGTTTATGTTTTTTTTCTCCTTTCCTCTAGTTTAAATTGTTGTTGTACATGCAATACTCTTTTATGTCTATTATTCATACTTATGAATTTTCATTTTGCTCTGTCCAATTTGTTTGTGGATTTGGCTTGTTTCTTCACTTTCCTTTTTTTTTAACTTAAAATGCTCCTTGCCTGTAGTTTTAGTTGTTGTACATCTTTTTATTTACCTCTATGCCCTTACAATTATGTTCTTGTATGTATTTAGAAAGCTGTGTTGTGTTACTTTGTAATGATACACCGACTGTTTCCTTGGTTCTTAACTAATGTAGAGCATCATAAATGTTTTTGTCAATAAGCTATTTTTGTTGTTGTATAATTTTCTTAAATGATGGTTGTGAAATGAATTGAGTTGCGAATGGATGTTTGATTCAGGTCTATCATCGGTTATTGGGCGCAGATGCTTTATGTGCTTCTGGTGATTGCGTGATTGCAGAATATGTGCTCTGGTGTAATAAATTTATTAGTCTGTCCTTTTACAGCCTGCTGAGCTTTGATTTGTTTGTTTTATTAGTGAAAGGCAGTGAGATAGATTAGTTTTGTACTTTTGGCTGGATCATCTTGGCTGATAGGATTGTTGTTTTTGTTATGTAGTTTTGAATTCTGGTGATATTTAGTAGCTGAGTTTGTATTTAGTTACTTCTTCCTACTAATGGTTTCAAAAAAGGTTTTTCTTTTTCTGATTGTGTTTCATTTGGAGAATCAATATTTTCTATTACACCGTTGGTTTCGTTGGTTATCTAATTATGTTGGGGATTTTCCATGGTAAATTGACTTTGTTCGTCCAATAAGGATTTAAATTTGATTTAAGAGTCCCTACATTGAGGGTTTTGTGTTAAGTTGTTCCTTTTTGGCCTATTTTTTCCCCTGTAACAATCAAAGTGTATTGTGATGTCTGTTAGTAATTTTGAAAATTGACTGTTTCACTACTAGTGCTTTCCCTTGGTTCATAGCCCACATCCTGGCTTGACATTTCTTCATATGTTAAGGGTTTGATATCAGTGTACTATTATTCTTTAAATTCGCACATCATGATCTAAGTACAATTTATTTTAAATTGTGGTATTGACCATTTTTCTTCCAAAGATATATAGGCTTTGCAACAACATGATCGAATTTTTTGAGGCAGTTACGTTGATTTATTATTCCGTTGCATAACTGATTCTATGTTGTATGACATTTTTGAGACATCACCTTGCTGGTTTCAAGTTGCTCAGGATTGCAACTCATTGGAATATGTTGTTGCTTTGTCGATATTCTTTGAGCTTCACTAAATTTGTGGTTCTATTGCTCCTTGAGAGCCTTACATTGTAATGGTGGTTGAGTAGTGAAATTCGAAATTTCGCTAAATTGGTGGTATTGTTTCCCAACTAATGGGATTCTGTTTGTTTAGCTGGTTGATGATGAGCCACTTTGTGTCTTTAGTTTATCAATTGGTATATATGTATCATATTTGTTTTGGGATTGTCCATTGCTAACCTGAAGGATGACCAGGGACAATGCTATGTTTGAGCAAGCAGAACCGTTCATCCTAATATGCTGTTCTCACAATGCCCTTAAAGAGCCTTGTAGATCGATTAATTCCTTCCTTCTATTTATACTTCCTATCCCTTATCAGTTATCACTTGACATTTAAGGTTAATATGCATAATATGATTTGAAAATGTTTTACTGGCTGTATCGCATGCTTGGTTTGATGTGTTAGTTACGTCTGTCCCTAAGTCTGGAATCTGGCTATGTATATTCTGTCTAATTCTTTACTCTGCCTCCCTACTTTCTCATCCTTATACACCACATAATTGCACTCGAACTCTTGGAATCTTAGATGACCGCGCTTTTTAACTATTGTTTTATGTTTTGGGTGTATTAGTGGAATTTGTGTTACTCTATGTTTTACACTTTTGGTTATGTTATTTGGTCTCCAATTTGAGTTTGTAGTGTGCTTCTGAGATTTTTCATATCAATCTAATTATGCCGTCTGTTCTTTGAGATTGATGGTGCTTCATATCAATTCCTTTTGCTACATTGTATATGTGAATATTAAGGAAATGTCCAACATTCGATCATTGCATAATATCCGCAATTTTTTTCCTTCATGCATTGGGTTCAATTTGTATCCGGATGTAATATTGTATAGTTGAAGTGCTCAAGTTCTTTCCTACAACTTTGTTCAGATAACTTGATCTTTAGTCTTGTTCGCTATGAATTTGGATGCGGCAACCGAATGTTTGATAATTATTTTTCTGTCCTTTATATGTGGATTCCCTTAGGCGATGAAATTTGTGAAGCCTTAAAATAAGGGGGTTAGTTACTCATGTTTTCTCACTTTGCATGATTCAAATATTTAAAGTGAGGCGATAAATATTAGTGTCATATTATCCTCTTAAACATGCCCTCTCTTTTTTTTTAATGGTCTGGTACCTGGGGCAAAACTGGCCTAGACCCACAGCAGAATAACCAAGCCCCGACCCGCAAGCCAACCAGAAATTCAAACCTGTGATTCCCTCTTCCTCTTGCGCAAGAGATCAAATCTGCACCCTTCATTGCGGCGGCGGCTTCCCCCTACGACCACGCCCTCTCTTTTTGAACTATGACAGATGCATATAGTGATTGTTTGGTTAGTGTCCATGTCCATGTCCATGGTGGGCATGCACACGGTGGTATAAGTCCATCATCTGTTTGCCGAGATTTTTTTAGTTAGTGGAACACAAATGTGGATATAAAATACTTGTACCCTCAGCATCCCCAACATGGTGACTCTTCCTTCTCTTTACCCATCATTCCTCCCTACTGCTACTCCTGCCAAGAAGCTCTCGGTGTTTCTCTTTGCTGCCTGATTTCCTTGTTTGTGCTCCTCCGCCTTCATCTTCCCCAGATTGGTCGTGACAACTCCAGCTTCCAAGTGCACGAGGGCTTTGTTTTTGTCAACCTTCCAGTTCCACAGCAACATTGTCTTTTCCTCGCCTTCTTGATCTGCGACAGCATCTTTCAG
>NC_029787.2:29289169-29291677 GCF_000816755.2 Arachis ipaensis | reverse complement strand
CTACCACCCCATCTCTCCGTTTCCACCTCGTCTAGCTCTCCCTTTTTCCCGTTTTCCTCCTCTCCCTTCACCTCTCTTCCTTGTCGTTGTATCCCTCTAGTTCTCTTTTATTTATTATTTGTATACTTTTTATGTATTTGGATTTTGATTAACGTTAGAGTATTTTGAATTGTAAATGTTGAACTGAACTTGATTTTGTGCTGCTATGTTGAATTGAATTTGTAATTAAGAGTTGTTGATGGTGGCGGTTAGGGTTGAAATGTAGTGGTTGTTGTACTATGCGGGTAAAAAGGAAATTTTGTATGATTTTATTAGGGAGTCTTAGAGTAACGGTTGAGTTATCTCCGTGTGACCTCAAGGTCACAAACTTGTGCACCGGGTTGCTTTATTTATTTATTTATTTATTTATTTATGGTATTCCCTCTTTGGCATCACCAAACAAGATAAAAGAATCGGTGCATTCTTATGTCTGTCACCTTGTCTATGTCCTTGTTTGAAGGACACTAGCCAGACGCAGTCAATTAGTCATATATACCGGTTATCACTGGTTTTATTTCTTTCTAACATCTGGTGGAATGAGTATGTTAAAATGAAGATGGAGCTGGACCGAGAGGTCTGCTAAAACAATATGTATATGCTGGCTCCTCAAAAAACCATGGTAGATTGGCGGTGGTGCATCCATGCAGAATAGGTAGATGTGGTCTTGGTAGTTTGAGAGGACATCATTCACTCGATTTTCGTGGCCAACTATTTGTCATGCTTGTAATCGATTCAAATGTGTATTCCGTGACAATAGCTTTATTTTAGTATGCATTTTGGAATATATCTTGTACTTATTATTGATATTCAATGTGCGTATAAGGTTTAAGCATTTTCAATTATTGGATACGAATTAAAATGTTGTATCTACGGTGATGAAATATTGTTCACTTAATAGGAGTGCTTATTATTAGTTCAGGTAGATCAATCAATCATGGTTTGAAATTAATTTGCTCTATGCTTGAGTTGGTTAATTAATGATGAATAACGGTTGGGATATCTTTTTTAGTTAAATGATTATTCTGTGAAATAAAAAAGTTTAATTATCAGTAATCTACTATGGAGATTTGTTTGCTTCCACATGTATTTAACTCGAGGTTTTAATTATTAGCATAATGGCATAGACAGATTTTCAGTGAGATATGATTTAATCACGTGTTCTAAGTATTTCTTTGATTTTTCCTTTTTTTAGCCAAAATTTTTTTTATTTGAGAATTAGTCAAGGTATGTTCATGTTATACAGTGACTTTCGGAAATAAAATGAATTATTTAAGCATGACTTATGTTATATAAACTATGGTTGCCTTAAATAAAGGCCCTCTTTAGTATCTAAATGTGTGAAGATTTCAGGACACAATGATGTGATCAACGTCTGAAATTGAAATTTATGCAGAGTTCAAAAGATAACACTAATGTCTAAAGTATTTCAAAATTACGTGGACTGAATCTTCGAATCCTAAACACTACCTAAAGATAGGGGTGCACATGGGCCGGGTGAAGCCGGGTTTGATGTGACCCAGACCCGACCCGAAATATACACCGGGTCTATTTATTAGACCCGAACCCGGCCCTAGACCCGATGAAACCAATACACTTTCGGGCCACAATTATACCGGGTGAAAATCGGGCCGTTAACATTACATTACGTTGATACCTTCTTGTAAGTTAGCATGTAAAAATATCCAAATTTCCAAGACTCCAACCATTATTTAACATGGTAAAATTCACTTAGAAAAATATAACAAGAACCAACCCTTCTTCAAAATTAAAGCATAACCACAATCAATACTAAAGTATAACCACAATCAATACTAATATTGTCTAATAATACCAAATATTTAAATCAATACAAATAACACAATATTATGCATTAGTATGAAGTCTTATGCATTCTAAACATAAAACATTAACTTATAGTCTTATAATGACTAATAACACAAAATATTAAGATTTACAATACTTAAATTCCACATAAGAATAGTCATGATCCATCACTAATAACACAAAATATTAATTGTGTATCATGACCGGGTCACCGGGCCGACTTCGGGTGACCCGAGCTATGGCCCGGACCCGACCCGAAATAATGAACGGGTCTATTTTTGAGACTCTTATCCGGTTCTAAACCCGATGAAATCACACCAAATTAGCCCCAAAAGTGTTCGGGACCGGGCCGGACCTTCGGGCCGGGCCGGGTCTGTGCACCCCTACCTAAAGATAACGGACACAACACAATTATGTGCTCATCTTCGGCGGTTTTTCTTGTGGAACGAACCGTTTTGTCTCTCGTTTTTCAGTTTGACTGACCAACTCAACCCTATTTTAGATAAGCCCCGTTACAAGATCTGAAAATACAAACCAATACTAGAATATAGATAGACAAGAATACTATAGCAAAAGATCTGAAAATACACGGGACTGGAGACACGGGGACATATGAATTTTAAAATTTTATGAGACATGAGAAAA
>NC_029787.2:29280440-29289052 GCF_000816755.2 Arachis ipaensis | reverse complement strand
TATATATATATAATATTTTTTAGATAAATTATAATAATATTTTAATATTTTATTGATAGTAAAATATAAAAGTTTTTAATGTTTTCAAATTATATAAAGTATTTAAATTTTTTTTTGTTTTAATAAATAATAATATAATATTTATAAACTCATTTCAAAAATATATATATTAAGAATAAGATTGGATACACTGACATATGGTGGTATTTAAGTGTGTTCGAAAAAAAAAAATTTATTATTTATTAAGACATGGTTGGACACAGCAGACACACTGTCGAATGAGTGTCATGTCTAAAATGTGTTCTACACGTGAATACGACAACTCAACAAAATGTCCATAATTCATAGCAAAAGAGGGATGCCAAACAAATACGTTACCACCATGGCAAATCAGAATGACGATAAAGTAGTTAGTGGAATAGGTCACTATTAAAAAATTCGGGGTTACGACGACCCTTCTGAAGGCCAAAGCATTGAAAACCTATTTAGCAATGACAAGGCTATCAATTATCCGCCCTATCAATAAAAAAGATCAATTTTACCAACACTTTTAAGGACAATACTAATATCTGTTTGTGTCAATAAAACACATTTGTAAATAATTTTATCTTTTTTAGTATCAACGATTTAACCGTCAGTAATATTTAGTAATAAATTTTAATCGCTTAATTATCCCGACAGTTATAGAGTCGGTCATAATAAAAAAATATGTTTTATAATTATACGAAAAATTTAATCATTGGTAAAATCAATTTTTTTAATCTTTTTTAAAACAAAAAATTAAAGTGTTCTTAAATCTATTGTGAATTTGCATTGTTGGTACAGATTGTATTTTTTGAAATTGTTCTAAAATATGATTTTGTTTTAATCTGCATTGTTATGAAATATGCATTTGTACATATATATGTTCTTTTAAATTGTTCTGAAATCTATATTGTTCTAAAATCTAAAGTTCAATTGTTTGGTTTTTCTTTTAATTTTTTTTGTTTTTACACTTTTTGCTCAAGAAAATTTATAGAGATATCCGCGAAAAATTGATATTTAACGGATACCGAATACTTGTTATATGTATATGGAGTGGAGATGGAACCTTTTTGATTGCACGGGACAGGGACATGTCTCCGTTCTCATACCGTTTGGTTTGGTAAGACACAAAATTTGATAGACAGGAAAACATAAATGGACATTGATGGTTTATCAGTGGCTAAGAGAAGGGGGGTTGAATCTTAGCCCCTTTTTCGCTTAATAACACTTGCTGGCCTTTTAGAACACTTAGGGAGATATTTCTTATTTTTGTCTCGTGCCTGGTCAAGAGACTTTTTCTTTTTGTCTCATAACCAGCCAAGAGATATTTTTCAGTTTTGTCTCCTAGGCAGCAGAAAACAGAAATGGAGTAGAAGAGAGAGAAAATCACACCAAGATATATCTTGGTTCAGCTGCTAAGTGCAATGCAGCCTACATCTAGTCTCCATCACAACAATGATGGAATTTCACTATAATCATCATGATTACATACACCAATTTCTCCCTAGGAACTACCCTTCCTATCCGGGACAAGTCCAGAATCTAATCCCCAATCCTGAACTTTACTTGGTCATTGCCAAGCTTTCAACTACTAAGTGCTAATCCAACTTGCAAGGAGATTCCCACAGAATCATGAAACACAACACAGATGTACAAAGGAGCTCTAAGAACATCTATGGCTTTTTCTTTTAATTTTGCACTCTCTGCCTTTTTCCGCTCTATGGTTTTTTCTTACAAACCTCACTGTTTGTCTTTTTTCATGAGACTCGAGACAGACAAAATTAAATAGAAAAATTACAAAATGAAGAACATTAAAGGAGAAGAACTTATGTTAGCTTAGGTAGCTATGAGAACTCTGTACCTTGCACTCTCACTCGTTACTTCAAGCCCTGGCTGTTCTCCCTTATTTATAGAAGGGGAAGCCTCCACGGTTGAAACTGTTGAACCAAGCTAAACTTCTTCTACTTCAAACCAAAATCGGTTCGGCCAGAGAGAGAGGAGAGGAAACCGAATGCTATAACCAACATGCAATTACCTTTGTGTCTTCCCTTTACACCAAGCTTCATCAATCCGAGCCTTCCATCTTGACTTATACTCCAAGAAGGATTCCTAGCCCTTGATGAGTTCTTGATGATGACAGCTCCATCTGCTCTACCTTCTGTCTCATCCTTCACGTAGCTACAGTAGCTACCTCCTGTAGTGGTTGAGCAAAAGCAGAGACGAGCCATCCCTCCAAGGATCTTCTTCCTCTGACTGAATGGATCTTCTTCCATTTTCGGGTATGGAAGGCTTGAGCTTACTTCACCACATCTTGCCTTTTGTGGTAAAGATCTTAGCCACACCATACTTCAGATTTTCTTTTTTCTTGATGCCATCATCACTATGGCTTCAAGCTTGCTTCTAGCTTCATCACTTCTTTCTGATAGCTTGCATTAGCTTCCATATTTCCTCTATGAAGTGACCGAAAGTTTGAGAGAGAAGAGAGAGTAGAAAGAAAAGCATTCAATGGATTTGAACAAATGAATTAAAATGAATTAATTTTACTTTCCTTTTGCTTTGAGTGGCGTGGATCATCATTAAGTTGCCATCAAATCAATTTCTCTTTCTCTTTCATGGTTCCAATGTAATTAATGATAATTGAATAAGTTTGAAATCCACCACATGATGGAAATGGGATCCGTTAGAAGCATTCCTTGCTTTATCTCTATTTTGTTTTCGGACCTAGCATGCTAGTTTCTAGCAAAAATTAGTTTGGGCTAATAATAATGATTAAATCTGGCCCAACATTAGAGTAATAATTCAGCCACAACATTTAACATTTTTATAACCAAGGCTGATTCTCTTTCAACATCTTGGGCTTGTTTTTTTTCGGCCAATAGCAAAATATGTACTGCAAAATTATTTAATTAACACATATGAACCAAAATCAAATTAATAATTTTGTAATTAATCATATTAATAATATTTAGTCATCACTAATTTAATTTAGAGTTTTTCAAACTCATCAATCTCTCCCTTGATGACAAACATTATTAAAAATTGAAATGGAAAGAAATCAAAGATTAGAGTACTCCCTTTGAAGATTAGGATTCCTTCCCCTTTCCAATTGTTACATGGCTCCCCCTTAATATATGCCATTTTACCAAGGAAGCATTACCTGTAACAATTTTATCAAGCCTAAGGCAACTGTGTTATTCAACATATGGAATTTAAGATGTTGAATGGCTTGATTTATGAGCAGAGATAACATGATAAACACAACATGACTTGTTATCATATAAATGATTTTCTTCTCAATAACAATAAAAAATGCTTTTAGTACAGAGTACATAAAAAACAGTTGATAATTTTCAAATAATTTGATTTAAATGAATAACATTTTCCAGTCATTATATCAGAGCAAAAATTATCAATTTATAGTGAGGAAAACATTTTCAATTAAACAGAATCATATCAGAGCATAAGGAATTATCCAACATATCAAAGCATAAAGGGATTATCAAATCACAACTAAGTTCCAATTGCAATAAATATTTTAACAACAAATATTTCAACAATTCAGAACATACATCATCAACACAACAAAACATAAAGCATATGTACAGGGGTGATCATGAATCACAAAAAGATTTTAGCCCCTGTTTCTTTCAACTTTTCAATTTTTTCAGCTTTCCTTTCCTCCCCCTTTTGTCATCAAAGGGGAACCTACAAAAAGATGACAATGGAACATATACAAATATAACCAAAACCAAAATATCCAGTGTTTAACAAAATATCAGAGGTCTAGAGTATCCAAACAGCCTACAAAGTACCAAAATAAGCCAAACGGAACCAGAATTTAACAAGAAACCAATAGATCAATCATTAGACAAATTGTACTGAGAACCAGATGCATCATCCGCATCGACAGCCCCCATCTCTTCTTCGAGATTCTGTAGCATCATATCCACTCTTTCTTGGCACTTTGTCCAAGCCTTTTCATTTTCGTATGCTTGCTTTCGAGCGGCCTTGTAAGATTTCACCATCAATTTGGACATGTTAGAAAACTCAGTGAGGACCTCTTTGATCGATTCTGCCATTTTGGACGGCTCGGTTGGGCGGCTCTCAAGATCACTGGCTGATGGTTCAGAGGGCATTGACCGTTTTCCTTTAGTGCCTTTCATAGTACCTGAAACTCCTCTTCCCTTAATTGATGAAACTTTATTCTCTACATCTTCATTAGTTAGATCAACATTGAAATATTCGAAGATGCAGGTAAGAAATATGCCATAGGGAAGGTTAGCCTTTTTGGTACTTCTAACACATTCCCACATATGCATAACCATGAGATATGCAAAGGAAATAGGAAATGAAGTAATGATAGCAAAAAGCACTAAAGTATTAGAAATGGTTACTCTGTTGTAAGAACCACTCTGAGGCATGAGGATGTGGGTGATAATTATGTGCAACAATGCTCTTTCTGCACCGAGAGCTTTATGGGTCAGGACAGTGCCATCCAAGGCAGAAAAGTTCTTACAAGTTTGATTTATAGCAACCTGGAACGTGACTCCACTTGTGAGTCCCAATGTTCTGTCATATAAGCGGTTGCGCCTTCATCAACATACCCCAGGGCAGTGCTTATTGTTTCTCTGTTCAGAGTCAAGTAAACCCGCTTCACATAGGAATGGATTGCTCCATCAATCAGCCTCATGTTTGCATAAAACTCTCAAACCAAGGCTGGGTATACAGGTTTCTAAATTTTAAACAGGGGAGTCCACTTCATATTCTCAAAAGAGTGATAAAGTTGATTTCTTTAGCAGCAAGAGAGTCCAGGTTCACTATGTGTGAAACACACAAGTGACGTTTCTTCAACACATCTTTGTGAAACTCATAAGATGCACAAGAATTAAATCTTCCTGGATCAAAATGTGAATGATTTTTGTTGTATTTATTCTTGAAGTCCATGGATTTCAGATTCGGTGATTCTTTTGTGTTGCGTAGCACGTAACTTTTGGTCTTCTAAGAGCTTCGGGCAAAAGTATGTGAGGTTGCTTTCTTTGGAAATGAATGAGGTATAGATGTGTGAGACTCCTCTTCTTCCTCTTCAATTGGATCTTTCTCTTTTCCCAGCTTTCTTCTGGATGAAGTTTTCTTTGCTATCACCTTTCTTCTCATAGTGTCTGTTTGTTTAGAGGAGGGTGAGGGGGATGAAGAAGATGTGGAGTGTATATGAATGTGCGTGTGTGTTTGAGGGGTTGAGAATGAAGGATTTTTGGGAAAGGGGGTTCAGCTACTCTTCCTTGGTGCAACTTTCTTTTTCATGTTAAAGAAAAATGGAGAAGGGAGAGGGAAGATGAATAGAGGCCGATGAGAGTGGAGAGAGATGGGGGTTATGGAAGCAATAAATGATGAGTAGAGAGAAGATTAGGTGGTTAATGATCATTAAGTTGAAATGGAGAGAGAGGGTTATGCACGGTGATCAACAAGGAAGGTTTCAAATTCAAAAACTAAAAGGTTAGTTCCTAGAATCAAGGGATGAGGGAAGGAAAAAGATTTGATTTGACAACAACTCCTTCCTACAAGATTTGATATGACAACCTCCTAAAAAGTATGATTAAAAAAATGAGGAACTTAAAAACGGGTCAGAGTAAGGTCAAAAAAAATTGGTGGGACCCAAGATAATTAATATCAGTTCAGTCTCTCTCTGAATCATGGCCCGTTCATGACGTCCTAAGATTTGTCTCCTGCCTTCCTACGAGACAAAACCAAATAGAGTCAAAAACTTTCACAAATTATCAACAGAACTTAATTCTATCATTCCCAATCTGTTTCTCAAGGAATAGAATCTGTCTTCACACAAGGGCTTAGTGAAAATGTCTACAAGTTGTTCTTCGGATTTTATAAATTGAATATCAATAGTACCCTTTTGCACATGTTCTGTAATAAAATGATATTTGATCTCAATGTGCTTGGTTCTTGAGTGCAAAACAGGATTTTTTGAGATGTTTATAGCACTCATGTTGTCACAAAATAAGGGTATACTATTGATTTTTAATTTGTAATCCTCCAATTAAGTTTTCAACCAAATTAATTGTGAACAACATGTAGATGCAGAAATGTATTCAGCTTCGGCTGTGGATAGAGCTACTGTGGCTTGTTTCTTGCTTGACCACATGTTGAGTGAGCTTCCAAGGAAGCAACACATTCTGGATGTGCTCCTTCTATCTACCCGATCTCCCGCATAATCTGCATCACAGAAACCTACTGCACAAAAGTCATCAGATTTGGGATACCATAAGCCATAGTCACATGTCCCCTTAATATATCTAATGATTCTTTTGACGGCTAAAAGGTGGGATTCTTTTGGGTGAGATTGAAATCTTGAACATACACCCACGCTTTGAACAATATCCGGTCTAGAGGATGTAAGATACATGAGTGAACCTATCATTCCTCTATTCCGTGTTTCATCCATATCTTTGCCATCATCATCCTTTTCAAGCTTAGTGTTTGGATGCATTGGTGTTCCCATATGTTTGGAATTTTCTAGGCCAAATTTCTTGATTAATTCTTTAGCATATTTTTCTTGGTGAATAAAAGTGCCACTAGAAGTTTGTTTAATTTGGAGACCAAGAAAGAATGTTAGTTCTCCCATTAAACTCATTTCAAACTCACTAGTCATGAGTTTTCCAAACTCTTCACACAAGGATTCATTGGACGATCCAAACACTATATCATCCACATAAACTTGAATTAGAAGAATATCATCATTAGATACTTTAATAAATAAAGTAGTGTCGGTAGCACCCCTTTGAAAGTGATTTTCCAACAAGAAGGCACTAAGCTTTTCACACCAAGCTCTTGGAGCTTGCCTAAGCCCATAAAGAGCTTTTGAAAGTTTGAAAACATGATTTGGAAATTCTTTAATTTCAAAACCGGGGGGTGATGCGTGAGCATCTTTCCTATATTTTCCTAGTGAATTTGCACCTAAATTGTTGAATTTAATTAAGAATTAATTATATTTTAGTCACTATGGATGCTATTTTGAGTTTTGTACAATACTGTTTATTTTAGGTAGCATTTGGCGGAATTTGATGAAGTTTCTGCAGAGAAAGAGAAGAAGCCAAGGAGATGACCAGCGAATACCGACGCGGACGCATGGCTCACGCGACCGCGCGGAATGGAGAAAATCGCAATGACGCGATCGCGTGCCTGACGCGATCGCGTGGACTGGAATCTGTACAAATGATGCGAACGCGTGGACGACGCGGACACGTTACATGTGCCACGTGCAGAAAAATGCAGAAAACGCTGGGGGCGATTTCTGGGCTGTTTTGACTCAATTTTCAGCCCAGAAAACACAGATTAAAAGCTGCAGAATGGACAGAACAAGTGGTCCCCACCCATCAACTGAAGATTTGTTAATTAATTCAAATTTAAATTCAATTCTTAAATTAGGAAAAGATATTATTTTAATTTTTAGTTTTAGATATTAGATTTTAAATTTATTAGGATTAGTTATAAAAAGGGAGAAACTTTCCTTCCTTTGTAGAGAGGTCCCGGGGGAGGATTCCACTTCATCCCATCAGGGGAACATAATTGACAATCCTAATTTTCTCTCTTTTCTATGAGCAACTAAACCTCCACTGTTAAGGTTAGGAGCTCTGTCTATGGATTAATTTTATTGCTTTTTCTATTTTAATTTATGTGTGGATTTATAATTTAAGAATTGTTTTCGCTCCTTACTTTATGAATTTGGGTGGAACGGAAGTATGACCCTCTTTCTATTTGAGTTCCTGTAAAACTTGGAAAAGCTCTTTACTTGAATAACAGCTTGAAAACAATTTCTCCTAAATTTTAATTATTTGGACTTAACAGGATACGTGACATATAATCCTTTTATTTTTGGGTTATTAGAGTTTTTATGGCATATAAACTGAAATTTGATTTTCACCCTCTAATTGGAATTAATTGACCAAGGAATTGGCTGTTGATGAATTTTAGAGGAGACTAGGAAGGTCTAAGGAATTAGGGTCTAGTCACATATAGTTTGCCATAAATTAAATCCTACATGATTAAAATAGTTAGTAAAAAAAATTAATCTGGAAAAATAGATAACTCTGAAACCTTAACTATCTTCTCCATATATTCTTCCCAACTTATTTATTTTATTATTTTATTTTCTGCACGATTGAATATTCAAATACTCTTTTCTGTTTGTCTAACTAAGCCTATCAAACGCTATTGTTGCTTAATCCATCAATTCTCGTGGGATCGACCCTTACTCACGTAAGGTATTACTTGGTACGACCCGGTGCACTTACCGGTTAGTAAGTGTGGTTGTAAAATACCGCACCAAGTTTTTGGTGCCGTTGTCGGGAATTGACTGTGATTAACAACTATTAGTTATTTGATTGCTTAGATTAGGCGTTTTAATTTTAACTTTATTTAAATATTATTTTATTATTTTTCGAAAAAAAATTTAAATAAAATTAAAAAAAAATTTCCTTGTTTTCTTTTTTCGTTCCCATCCCCTGCCCTGTTTTATTTTTTTACTTCAATCAACTTTTGATTTTTTTTTTCTTTCCAAAACCTTCGTCAGTCGTCAG
>NC_029787.2:29262892-29280119 GCF_000816755.2 Arachis ipaensis | reverse complement strand
AAAAAAAATATTTTTAATAATTAAATAAAATAGTATTAATATTTTTTTTCTTAATTTCTGAAATTAAGTTTGATGTCTCCTAGTTAATTTTGTTTTGATTCTTCTTATTTTAATTTTTAGACTTTTGTTTTTTTTCTTTGCTTTCCTATTTACCACATGGTGCGTTTACTCCTTTTTGGTGTTTTGTGCTAAGGATAAATAATGGAGAGAGATCATATGGGTTACTACTCACACCCGAGTAGTGATTCATATCATTATGAATGGGAGAACTACCCAAATTTTGGTTGGCAAAGTCAAAACCAAAGAAACTTCAATGCTCCATGTTCCAACTATCAAGAGCCACCACCTCCCTATCCATATCAAGAGCCACCATATACCTACTCTTATCAAGAACCATCACCTCCTCCTTATTCATTTCAAATACCATCAGATGTTGAGCTTCTCATGAAAGAATTCTTACAGGATATAAAGACAAGTGTCAAAAATATAGAGAAGCATGTGCAGTCGATTATCAAACCACAGGAAGAGGAGCAAGCAAATTTCTTTCCAAGAGATATAATGCAAGATCCTATGGAAGAAAGTGAGGAAAATAATCAAAGGAGTTAATACTCCAGTGAACTAGAGAACTTTCCATCCTCACACATGGAAGAAGAGGAAGATGCAAAAACAAAGGAGGAAGATGCACCCACAAAGGAGGAAGATACACAACCTCCCATGCCCTTGGTAAGCAATGAAGAAGAGATTGAATTAAAAGAAAGCTACCAAGAGGAAGAGGTTGAAATAAAGGAAGCTTGCAAAGAGGTGGTAGAATTCAAAGAAGAACACAAGGGAGTGGAGCTTGCAAGACCTCTCCCAAAGCCATCACCATCCAATACAACATTCAAGTGGGTAAAATTCCTATCCTTAATCCTTACTTTCCCACTTGAATATGGGCTACTGGAGACGGATGGTCAACTTAGAGCTCTTTATGGCATTAAGAGTAAGAGGAAGATGGTTAGTGGTAAGAGTTGTCAAGCAAGGTTCAATATGGTTGCATGCTCTAAATCGAAGTGCAAGAATTGGTGTAGAGCTAATTTGAATGGGTCTAGGAGGTTGTTTGGATGTCTCTGTGAGAATTCAGATTGCTTGCCACCCGGTGGGAACAATGGTGATACACAAGAAGACGGGTGTAAAAGCAAGGTTTGGGACCCTGGAATTCATTCCCACAATCAACACTCTTGGGGCCCTGTCACTTGTTTCCACTTGCTCAAAGGCGTTATGCGCCTCGTTTGGGATCCCGGTAGCCATTGGAATTACAAACATTGGTGGAGATTCCTGGATCAGTACAAGCACAAGCCACCATGACAAGAAGCTCACAACATGTCCAACTTAAGGACTTTAACTAAAAGTGCTTGGTGGGAGACAACCCACCGTGGTATGATCGTTCTTTTTCATTCTTAGTTGTTTTTCGTAGTAGTAGTTTTTACTTACTTGATTTTTATTAAGTTCTTACTAATTTTCTGATCATGCAACTATTTTATCACAGGAACCGAACACCTCAGGCAAAAAAAAAAAAAAGAAAGAAAGAAAGAGGCACACGACGCGATCGCGTCATTGACGCGAACGCGTAAATCATGTGTGCGTGAAAAATAAATTTGAACAGAGAGTTGCGCGGGAGTGGCGCAAGAATTATGCCTCTAGCACAAACAAGCCCACGCGGACGCATGGCTCACGCGACCGCGTCATCCATGATTTTTTGCCACTTCACGCGATCGCGTCATCCACGCGGACGCGTGACCCGAAAAATCGACGTAAAAGGTATCTGGATAGAGAGTTAAGCTGGCTTGAGGCAAGAAGTGTGCTAAAAGCACAAATTTGGTCACGCGGACGCGTGCCTGACGCGTCTGCGTCATTTGCATACATGGCCATCCACGCGGACGCGTGCCTGACGCTAACGCGTCATGATGAAGAATGTGCAACGTACGCGATCGCGTCATTGACGCGAACGCGTCGCTTGCGCCGCCCAGTTTTCTTTCTCTCTCTCTCCCAATCCTAATTCTCTCTTATTCTCTTATCCTTTTATTTTTTCTCTCTTCTATTTTCAGTTCTTCTTTGCTTGAGGACCATGAGAAAGTGGGTCTATATTGAATAATAGTCTTATTTACTTAAATGTGGTGGTATTTCTGTGATTCTGAATGCATGACATGAACAGTGCATATTTTTTTATAGTGAAGTTTATGAATGTTAAAATTGTTGGCTCTTGAAAGAATGATGACAAAGAGAAATGTTATTGATAATCTGAAAAATCATAAAATTGATTCTTGAAGCAAGAAAAAGCAGTGAAAAAACACAAAGCTTGCGGAAAAAAAAAAGAAAAAAAAGAGAAGCAAGCAGAAAAAAAAAGAAGCAAGCAGAAAAAGCCAATAACCCTTTAAACTAAAAGGCAAAGGGTAAAAAGGATCCAAGACTTTGAGCATTAATGGATAGGAGGGCCCAAGGGAATAAAATCCTGGCCTAAGCGGCTAATAAATCAAGCTGTCCCTAACCATTTGCTTGTGGCATGAAGGTGTCAAGTGAAAAGCTTGAGACTGAGCGGTTAAAGTCGTGATCCAAAGCAAAAAGAGTGTGCTTAAGAGTTCTGGGCACCTCTAACTGGGGACTCTAGCAAAGCTGAGTCACAATCTGAAAAGGTTCACCCAGTTATGTGTCTGTGGCATTTATGTATCTGGTGGTAATAGTGGAAAACAAAATGCTTAGGGTCACAGCCAAGACTCATAAAGTAGTTGTGTTCAAGAATCAACATATTGAACTAGGAGAGTCAATAACACTATCTGAATTCTGAGTTCCTAAGGATGCCAATCATTCTGAACTTCAAAGGATAAAGTGAGATGCCAAAACTATTCAAGATTGCAGTTGTAAACCCCACCGTAAGAAGAGACATGGGCTTAATCGAACTCTCATTCTCATACAAATTCACATCCTAAGCTTATATTAGTTTTGGTTGCTTGAGGACAAGCAACAGTTTAAGTTTGGTGTTGTGATGCGTGAGCATCTTTCCTATATTTTCCTAGTGAATTTGCACCTAAATTGTTGAATTTAATTAAGAATTAATTATATTTTAGCCACTATGGATGCTATTTTGAGTTTTGTACAATACTGTTTATTTTAGGTAGCATTTGGCGGAATTTGATGAAGTTTCTGCAGAGAAAGAGAAGAAGCCAAGGAGATGACCAGCGAATACCGACGCGGACGCATGGCTCACGCGACCGCGCGAAATGGTGAAAATCGCAATGACGCGATCGCGTGCCTGACGCGATCGCGTGGACTGGAATCTGCACAAATGACGCGAACGCGTAGACGACGCGGATGCGTCACATGTGCCACGTGCAGAAAAATGCAGAAAACGCTGGGGGCGATTTCTGGGCTGTTTTGACTCAATTTTCAGCCCAGAAAACACAGATTAGAAGCTGCAGAATGGACAGAACAAGTGGTCCCCACCCATCAACTGAAGATTTGTTAATTAATTCAAATTTAAATTCAATTCTTAAATTAGGAAAAGATATTATTTTAATTTTTAGTTTTAGATATTAGATTTTAAATTTATTAGGATTAGTTATAAAAAGGGAGAAACTTTCCTTCCTTTGTAGAGAGGTCCCGGGGGAGGATTCCACTTCATCCCATCAGGGGAACATAATTGACAATCCTAATTTTCTCTCTTTTCTATGAGCAACTAAACCTCCACTGTTAAGGTTAGGAGCTTTGTCTATGGATTAATTTTATTGCTTTTTCTATTTTAATTTATGTGTGGATTTATAATTTAAGAATTGTTTTCGCTCCTTACTTTATGAATTTGGGTGGAACGGAAGTATGACCCTCTTTCTATTTGAGTTCTTGTAAAACTTGGAAAAGCTCTTTACTTGAACAACAACTTGAAAACAATTTCTCCTAAATTTTAATTATTTGGACTTAACGGGATACGTGACATATAATCCTTTTATTTTTGGGTAATTAGAGTTTTTGTGGCATATAAACTGAAATTTGATTTTCACCCTCTAATTGGAATTAATTGACCAAGGAATTGGCTGTTGATGAATTTTAGAGGAGACTAGGACGGTCTAAGGAATTAGGGTCTAGTCACATATAGTTTGCCATAAATTAAATCCTACATGATTAAAATGGTTAGTAAGAAAAATTAATCTGAAAAAATAGATAACTCTGAAACCTTAACTATCTTCTCCATATATTCTTCCCAACTTATTTATTTTATTATTTTATTTTCTGCACGATTGAATATTCAAATACTCTTTTCTGTTTGTCTAACTAAGCCTATCAAACGCTATTGTTGCTTAATCCATCAATCCTCGTGAGATCGACCCTTACTCACGTAAGGTATTACTTGGTACGACCCGGTGCACTTGCCGGTTAGTAAGTGTGGTTGTAAAATACCGCACCAGGGGATTGTGCCACAAACACTTCTCTATCTATGAAGCCATTAAGGAAAGCACATTTGACATCCATTTGAAACATTTTAAAACCCTTATGGGCAGCATAGGCAAGAAGCAACCTAATTGCTTCCATTCTTGCTACCGGAGCAAAAGACTCATCAAAATCTATACCCTCTTCTTGATCGTAACCTTGGGCCACTAATCTAGCCTTGTTACGAACAACCTTTCCATTCTCACATAATTTATTTTTGAAAACCCACTTAGTACCCGTTACCTTCTTACCATCCGAATGAGGTACTAGTGTCCAAACCTCATTCTTATCAAATTGAGCGAGCTCTTCTTGCATGGCTTTGACCCAAGAGGGATCTTCAAGGGCTTGTTTCACATTATTAGGCTCCATTTGTGACAAGAGAGCAAGATTGCTTGGTTCGGTTTGCTTTTTGGTTGAGGATCTTGTTGTTACACCTTGAGAGAGATCACCAATGATAAAGTCATGAGGATAACCCCTCATGGACTTCCATTCTCTTAGCTTCCGGAGTGATGTTGAGCTTCGATGAGCTTCAGTGGGTTGTTCTGTTCCAGATTCTCTTACTGGCTCAGGAGACAAAACAGAAATGTCTCCTCCATCCTGACGAGACAAAACTGGACGGACAGATTCTTCACTTGGAACAACATTGGAACTTTCTTTACTTGGTTGATGGCTTGTTTTTGCTTCACTACCTGTATCATCATCTAAAGGAGCACTGAGAATTGCATTAGCATCACAAAAAGAAACGTGTATGGATTCTTCTATGGTCCTATGATCTTTGAGATAAATTCTATAAGCTTTGCTAGTGATAGAGTATCCAACAAACATTCCTTCATAGGATTTTGGATCAAATTTACCAAGATTCTCTTTATTGTTAAGTACAAAGCATTTGCATCCAAAAATGTGGAAATACTTAAGATTTGGTGGGTTCCTTTCCATAGCTCATACGGTGTTTTCTTTAAACCTTTCCTAATGATTGTCCTATTCAAAATATAGCAAGCTGTATTTACAGCTTTAGCCCACAAAAATTTTAGAACATCATTTTCACAAAGCATAGCCCTAGTCATCTCTTGAAGGCTTCTATTCCTTCTTTCAACTACCCCATTTTGTTAAGGAGTTCTAGGGCATGAAAAATTATGTGCAATTCCAAAATCATCACAAAATCTTTCAAAGTCTTGATTTTCAAATTCTTTTCCATGATCACTTCTCAAGTGGGCAATTTTCAAATCTTTTTCATTTTGAATTCTTTTACAAAGGGTTGAAAAAGCATGGAAGGCATCATTCTTATGAGCAAGGAAAAGTACCCAACCGAATCTAGAGTAATCATCTACCACTACTAAGCCATATTGTTTACCTCCTAAGTTTTGAGTTCTTGTGGGACCAAAAAGATCAATGTGCAACATTTCTAATGGCCTCTTGGTAGAAATTCCATCTTTTGGTTTAAAGGAGATTTTTACTTGTTTGCCTAATTGACAAGTATCACAAGTAATATCCTTATCAAATTTAATGTTTGGAATTCCTCTAACCAAGTTTTTCTTAACAAGCTTAGAAATTTGGTACATGCTTGCATGACCCCAATTTCTTATGCCATAGCCATTTTTCAGATTCAAGATATGTAAAGCATGTTACATTTTGATCTTTTAAATCTTCAAGAGTCAATCCATACACATTATTACATCTCTTAGATTCAAACAAAATATTCTCAGATTTTTCACAAATGACTAAGCATACCAATTTTCTAGAAATAACTTCATATCCAATATCACATAATTGGCTTACACTTAGTAAATTGTGTTTCAAACCATCAACAAGAAGGACATCATTTATAGAAGATGTGAAGCTTTTACCAACTTTTTCAATGGCCACTATTTTTCCTTTACCATCATCACCGAAAGTGACAAACCTTCCATCATACTGATCAAGCATAATGAAGAAGGTTGCCTTTCCGGTCATATGCCTAGAGCATCCACTATCCATGTACCACATATTGTCCTTCCGATTGGATGCTAGGCACACCTACAAAATGAGCTCAAGTGACCTTAGGTATCCAAATCTTCTTGGATCCTTTCACGTTAAACTATCTTCTTTGTCCCAATCTATTGTAATCCAAAACAATTTTGCAAACTTTGTTACCAATCATTCTTTCACCAAAGAAACATTGAATAGGAAAGTGACCATTCCGGTTGCATAGTCTACAAAATCTTGGAGTTGCTGTTTTGTTAAAGCTTGTTGGGTTTTGAAACCTTGTATCATTAGAAGATGAAGCCACATTCTCAAAAGAAATTTTTTCAACAGATTTTAAAGCTTTGTGAAAACCCAAGCCGGCTTTATCATAAAGAGGTTTTTGACTAGCCAAGATTTGATTTAGATTTTCAAAACTTTGAGTGAACTTGGCTAAGTCTTCTTTAAACCTTTTGACCTCTTTAAGCAACTCTTCATTTTCTTTAAAACAGTTTACATATGCCACTACCGAATGATTGCTTTCACAACTTTTAAGTTAAGCTTTTAACTGCTTGTTTTCTTCAACAAGTTCAACAGCAGTTTCAGCCTCCCTTAATTTATCTTTGAGAAAACCATTTTCAGCTTTAAGAATGGTGATTTGTTGTTCAAGATCTTGATTATCAAGCAAGAAGCATCTAATTTTTTCAGAAAGGTGGTCTATCATAAGATGAAGATCTTCAGTGTCAGGGTTATGAAAGACTACCTGTTCAACGTGATCTGCCATGAGATATGGTTGGGACTTGGTTTTTGATTCTTCATCATCTTCTGAGTCGTTTTCCAAGTCCTCCCAAGAAGCCATCAGTCTTTTCTTCCTTCCCTTCTTTGGCTTCTCTTCCTTTTTCAACTTAGGACAATCATATTTAAAATTGCCAGTCTCTTTGCAGTTGTAACAGATCACTTTGCTGAAATCTTTCTTTTGTTTCCTAGAACTGCCTCCTTTGCTTCTTTCCTTGAGTTTCACCATTTTCCTGAATTTTTTGGCAAACGAAACAAACTCATTTTCAGAAGAATAATCACTGGATTCATCAACCAGGGGGTTAGTGATGTGAAAGCTATTCCTTTCTTTTTTGTATCTTTTTTCAAATATGTATTTTCAAATGCAAGTAAATTTCCTCTCAAATCATCATATGTCATGGAATCAAGACCACTACTCTCAGATATTATCAATGCCTTTGTTTCCCACTCTTTTGTGAGATACCTCAAGACTCTTCTCACAAGCACAGATTCAGGATACTTAATCCCCACAGCATCCAAGCCAACAATGATAATGTTGAATCTTTCAAACATTTCATCTATGGATTCTCCTTCCTTCATTGAGAACATTTCATATTCTCTGTTCAGCATGTCTATCCTGATCTTCTTTACTATGGTGGTTCCTTCATGAGTGACTTGAAGTTTGTCCCAGATTTCCTTTGCCGTTGTGCATCGTGATACCTGTCAGTACTCCTTAAAGCTGATTGCACAGTTGAACAAGTTGATAGCCTTGGCATTGAGCTCCACCTTCTTTCTGTCTTCTTCGGTCCAACTGGCTTCGGGTTTAAGGGAGACTACTCCTTCAACACTTGTGGTGGTTGGATATTGAGGACCCTCCAGGATGATCTTCCATAATCTGTAATCTACTGCTTGCACAAAAATCTTCATTCTCTCCTTCCAATAGGTGTAGTTTTTCCCATTGAAAAGAGGAGGTCTGTTGCTTGACTGTCCTTCTGTCAAATTGTAGGACACCAAGTTTGAGCCACTGTTATCTACCATCTGGATCTTTTCTCCAGGCTGCAAAGCTTGATCTCTTTGAGACCAAACTCTGATACCAATTGATGGTTTATCAGTGGCTAAGAGAAGGGGGTTGAATCTTAGCCTCTTTTTCGCTTAATAACACTTGCTGGCCTTTTAGAACACTTGAGGAGATATTTCTTGTTTTTGTCTCGTGCCTGGTCAAGAGAATTTTTCTTTTTATCTCGTAACCAGCCAAGAGATATTTTTCAGTTTTGTCTCCTAGGCAGCAGAAAACAGAAATGGAGTAGAGGAGAGAGAAAATCACACCAAGATGTATCCTGGTTCAGCTGCTAAGTGCAATGCAGCCTACATCCAGTCTCCATCACAACAATGATAGAATTTCACTATAATCATCATGATTACATACACCAATTTCTCCCTAGGAACTACCCTTCCTATCCGGGACAAGTCCAGAATCTAATCCCCAATCCTGAACTTGACTTGGTCACTGTCAAGCTTTCAACTGCTAAGTGCTGACCCAACTTGCAAGGGGATTTCCACATAATCATGAAACACAACACAGATGTACAAAGGACCTCTAAGGACATATATGGCTTTTTCTTTTAATTTTGCACTCTCTGCCTTTTTTCGCTCTATGGCTTTTTCTTACAAACCTTATTATTTGCCTTTTTTCATGAGACTCAAGACAGACAAAATTAAACAGAAAAATTACAAAATGAAGAACATTGAAGGAGAAGAACTTCTGTTAGTTTAGGTAGTTATGAGAACTCTGTGCGTTGCACTCTCACTCCTTACTTCAAACCCTGGCTGTTTTCCCTTATTTATAGAAGGGGAAGCCTCCACGGTTGAAACTGTTGAACCAAGCTAAACTTCTTCTACTTCAAACTAAAACCGGTTCGGCCAGAGAGAGAGGAGAGGAAACCAAATGCTATAACCAACATGCAATTACCTCTGTGTCTTCCTTTTACACCAAGCTTCATCAATCCGGACCTTCCATCTTGACTTGCACTCCAAGAAGGATTTCTAGCCCTTGATGAGTTCTTGATGATGACAGCTCCATCTGCTCTACTTTCTGCATCATCCTCCACATAGCTACAGTAGCTACCTCCTGTAGTGGTTGAGTAAAAGCAGAGACGAGCCATCCCTCCAAGGATTTTCTTCCTCTGACCGAATAGATCTTCTTCCATTTTCGGGTATGGAAGGCTTGAGCTTACTTCACTACATCTTGCCTTTTGTGGTAAAGATCTCAGCCACAACATACTTCAGATTTTCTTTTTTCTTGATGCCATCATCACTATGGCTTCAAGCTTGCTTCTAGCTTCATCACTTCTTTCTGATAGCTTACATTAGCTTCCATATTTCCTCTGTGAAGTGACCGAAAGTTTGAGAGAGAAGAGAGAGTAGAAAGAAAAGCATTTAATATATTTGAATAAATGAATTAAAATGAATTAATTTTACTTCCCTTTTGCTTTGAGTGGCGTGGATCATCATTAAGTTGCCATCAAATCAATTTCTCTTTTTCTTTCATGTTTCTAATATAATTAATGATAATTGAATAAGTTTGAAATCCACCACATGATGGAAATGGGATCTGTTGGAAGCATTCCTTGCTTTCTCTCTATTTTGTTTTCGAACCTAGCATGCTAGTTTCTAGCAAAAATTAATTTGGGCTAATAATAATGATTAAATCTGGCCCGACATTAGAGTAATAATTCAGCCACAACATTTAACATTTTTATAACCAAGGCTGATTCTCTTTCAACATCTTGGACTTGCTATTTTTTGGCCCAATAGCAAAATCTGTACTGCAAAATTATTTAATTAATACATATGAACCAAAATCAAATTAATAATTTTGTAATTAATCATATTAATAATGTTTAGTCATCACTAATTTAATTTAGAGTTTTCCAAACTCATCAGACATAAATACACAAAATTTGTGTACCACCTATAAGCTAAGACACTAAGGCATAGACACAAGACACTAATTTTTTCCCTTTAAATTTCAATTTTAACTTTAATCCCTAATACCATTTCTTCCTCCTTCTCCTTCCCTCTTCTTCTGCCTCTATCTAATATCTATCATCTTCCCTCAATCTATCATCTTCCCTCAATCACTCCTTCCTCTACCACCACCATTATTGCTACTCAAGATTTGTTGCCCACCACTGATAACAATGGTGATAGTGGTGATCATGTTTAGGGTAAAATAGACATTTAAATTAAAAAATTGTGTCCTATATATTATCACTAAACATGATAAAAAAATTTGTATATATCTGTATCTATGTCTACTTGTGTATTTGTGTTTGTGTCTCTATGTCTAAAAGACACCAACCAAACACAAAGATAGGGACCATTGTCATCCCTATTTGAGTTATTCAAAAAGAATTTTTGGAGCCAACATTACAACCTATATTCAATATCAAAAAATAAATCTAAAACTTTTAAAAATAAAAAATTCAAAACTAAATTAAAAAATTTATAAAATTCAAACTTAATTCATTTTTAATAGATTTTATACTAAATTTATTTGACAACTTGATATAGTCTCACTGAAATTGATGGTTGTAATATTAGTTACCTAATATTACTTTTGTTCAAATATTTCGGTGCTGAAAAGCTTTTCCATCATAGGAAAAAAAAAATGTGCCATCCTTGTTGCTCATCAGTAGCTTCTAAAATTTCTCTAGGCACTATGATAAATGCGCCAGTATTGAATTTATAAATTCTCAAGGTATAAATTGGACACTCCATAATTGTGTATTACTATACGTGTTATTCATCTTCCAGTTGATTTAATGAATTTGAATTGGTCTAGTGATTAGTTCACTAGTATGCTTGGATTCAAATAGGAGATACTGTGAAAAAAAAAATTTCAGTTTATTTAGATTATTCGAAGTTGATTTAATTATTTCTGTACACATTTTCTACGGAGTTGTTATAAAAGTAGAAAAAGCAAACATATACATATGTTCCTTCAATCCTAATACATTCAGCAGCTAAACTTCGATCCTACCAACCGTTCGTTGAGAAGGATGTTTTTTTAAAAAGCTTCAAACTCAAGCAATCCACAAAAATCAAGTACTTGGAGAAGAAAAACAAACTAACTAACATGTCTCTCCAATAAAAGTTAGAACGCTATAGCATCTCACAATAAATCCTTCAAATCGCTAGGCCTATTCCCATACCAATGCAATCTTTGAAGTCATTGTTTGATCGCAAGATCCAAACTCTATTTCCGCTTATATTGTACTCTGTCCTGCTCCTTGGAACTTCGAGGCTAGTCCTCGACAGTTTAAGGAGCGAGAACAGCTACGCTTTCAGGGTGTATGGAAGGCCGCCACGGGGACAGGGTGGAAGGAACAAATTGCCGATGGCGGTGTTGCCGGAGGACCGAATCGGAGAAGATTGCAATGTGTTTGAAGGGAAGTGGGTTTGGGATAATGTGTCTTACCCTCTTTATGAGGAAGAGAGTTGCCCTTACTTGGTAAAGCAGACCACTTGCCAGAGGAATGGAAGGCCTGATTCTTTGTACAAGAATTGGAGGTGGCAGCCTCATGGATGCAACATCCCAAGGTATAAGTTATTAATCCAACAATTTCAGACAAGTAACATGCAACTTCAAGCACTTCAATACTTTCATTCGAACAAGAAAAAGTATGGGGAGATAGTGAGAATATCAAATAATACGAATAATAGATATGTCGGATATTTAATTTAATAGGCAGATGATTATGTTGATTATTTTTAGTTGGGTAATTATTTTTTTTTTTATTTGATTTGCTCATGCACATTTAACAATGACTGGATATTCAATTCACTGGATGTGCAGATAGTTATCCAAATGTTAGGGTTTAGGAAGTAATTTAAAAATGGAGTGTTTTTTTACTTTATTGGGTCAATTCTAAAACCCACTGTTCACATTATTTACAAAATTATTGTCTATCTAACAAAATCGAAAACACCCAAATTAATCTCTAAAAAAAAATTTAGCTTGGATACTCTAATTCACAACAAATTTTTATTCTCTAGAAGTGTTTTAGAATTGTTTAAGTCGGACAGATTGATTCATTAGGATTTATTTCATATTAAATATGTTAGATATTTAGATAGAATAACATGCTTCTCAGTACTATTTTACTAGTATCAATTATTTAATAAATTCTATATTTTGTATTTCGTAAGGTAATACATAGATTGTATAATTAAAATATATAAGTAGATATAATATAAAATGAATATTTGAATAGTAAAAGCAATATCCGAATAATAGATACAAATATGAATACAATAAAAATAATAATTATTTCGAATTAAAATAAAACTTTTCGATTTGTGTATATAGTTTTTAAATATGGTGTTAGAATTTGATGTTATAAATATTCCATTCACTTAAACAGGAAGTCTCAAAATACCCGAAAATATTCCCAATTCCCATGACTATAGTGTGAGCATCACATAATGTTGTGTTTCATCCATTCATGAATTCAGATTTGACCCTCTGACGTTGTTGAACATGTTGAGGAACAAGAGAATGATGTTTATTGGGGACTCGTTACAGAGAGGCCAGTTTGAGAGCATGGTCTGTTTGGTACAGTCTGTAATTCCCAAAGGAAAGAAATCCCTCCAAAGAATTCCACCTATGAAGATCTTCAAGGCAGAGGTAATGAAGTATATGTCAATGGATATAATAACTCATAAATAAATAATAAATAATGTTAGGACTAACCTTTTTGTATCCATAAATAAAAAAACTAAAGTTGTACTTATAAAAGATGGGTTTTGTGTGGTAATTTTAAATTTTTATTAATTTTTTAATAAAATTTTTAAATTATCCGATCCTTTATTTCAACTACACTTATATCTCTTCTTTTCTAAATCTCAAATTTTCACAATCTTCCATTATCATCACTTTCTCTCTTCTTTGCTACTCCACCACCGCCACCATCACCACTACCATGACGACATCGACATTCACTACATCAACCTTTCCACCCCATGAGCCTCACCTTCCTCCTTTTTTACTGTCACAACTATTGTCACAACTATAATCACATCATCCTTTAACAACTACAACTACAAGCAATCAAACCATAAAAGCATTCGGATTTTCTTTGTCAAAAATAAAAAAAGATTAACGGAAGGATGATGGAGAGAGATCGAGAGAATCTTGAGTACCTTGAAGAAGATGGCGCCATTGATGACGTTGGTGTTGACAGAGGAGAGATTGACACTGATTGTGTCGCAGATGACAAGAATAGTGATCAAGCAACAAAGGTTGGGAGTGACAGGCCACTGCCACTGGCGCCTCTCCCTCCCTCTTCTTCTAGTGCATTCTCTCGCTCTTTTTCTCTCTCTCTTTTTTACACACAACCTCTATTGTTTTTTCTCTCTTTTTTTTCTTTTTTGATTTATTTGCCTCTGTGTCTCTCTCATCTCTATTGTTATTGTTAGTGAAATGTGTGTGGACTGTGGTAGTAGTGAGGTGGTGCGGTGAGTAGTGAAGTACATTGTTAATATTGATGTAGAGGTGGATGTGATGGGAAGTGACGAGAAAAAAATGATGGGGACAGATTACATGGTGCGAAAGAAGAAGAAATGGTGGTAGAATTGAGGTTAAAGACAAAAAACACGAATAATTTAAAAATTTTATTAAAAAAATTAACAAAAATATAAAATTTGAATACTTTTGTTGCACAAAAATAATTTTTTATGAATATAACATTAATTTTTTTTGATAAATATTTTTTTAATATTTATAAAATTTATAGATATAAATAATTATTTTTTATTTAAAATTAATAATTTTTTTGTGACTATTTAGAATTAATAATTGCCTTCAAACGAATGTTGTTAAAAGAACAAATTGAAAAAAAAAAGGGTATGTTTTGCCTCTTAGTTTGATTAAATAATGATTAATCCCTCCCTTTTCCTTTTTTTTTTCGCTTCACAAATTTCATCCCTTTTTTTTCAAACAAACTTCATCTTTTCAGGGAAATCAAATCATCAAATAAAATGAAATGGAAAGCATCATCCTTCAATCAAGTTTTAGACCATTTTCAGTAAAAAATTCATCCCAATTTCTATTTATGATCTATCTGTCATAAAAAGTAATTCTACATCAGTTTTTACGTCATAAACAGTAAATAGAAACTCAAAGAATCTCTCACTTCTCTATTAAGAGGAACTAACTTTAGTCCTTACTGTAATCCAACTTAATTAATTAATTAAAATATTTAAACTTAATATAGTTATTTTTTCAAAAATATTATTTAAATTTATAAATTCAAAAATAATTCACTATTAAAAGATATTAATATTAAAAAAATTTATATATAACAATGATACACAATATATAATTTGGGATTATACTAATTTATAAAATTACTTAATACAAAGAAAAACATAATTAAGATCTATAATTGATTACAAGAATTATAAAATTGGTATATGTGTTCAATCAATTCCTCTCTTAACTGTCTATGTTAGTTGCTGCCTATTTTAAAGTTGGACATTTTTTAAAAAAAATTGATAGTATAATGCAAAATCTTTCTCTTCTAATTGAGGTTGTGATAAAAATATTAATTATAATTTAATATTTCTTTGTTAGGTGTAAAAATATTAATTTATTTTTTATGTAAGCAATAGGGAAAAGCATGAAATAATTGGAAAACCAAGTTTTCTAAGATTTTCTCTTGAATTATTTTCCAGGAGTTCAATGCATCAATTGAATACTACTGGGCTCCGTTCATTGTGGAATCAATTTCAGATCATGCAACAAATCATACTGTACATAAACGTATGGTAAGGCTAGATTCAATTGCTAACCATGGAAAACATTGGCAAGGAGTGGACATATTGGTGTTTGAGAGTTATGTTTGGTGGATGCACAACCCTCTCATCAATGCTTCGTATGTACCTAAATAGTAACCACTCATCACGTTTTTTAAAGAAAAGTTATCTTATTCTTAGCATTATTTTTCATGTACATCTTTTTATTTTACACTTTTTTATACATTTTTCTTATAGTATAAAATATCATTTTTTTTATCTTCTCACTCTTCTTATCAACTACTTTTAATACTAAAATTAAAAAAATACATAAAAGTTATATGTATAATATTCTACTTCTATGATATGTTAAATGTTGTGTACAAATTTGTTTTTTAAAATATCTTTTATCATATACAATTTATAAAAAAAAAAAGAATATTTTTGCTATTTCTAAAAGTTGAGTCTAAGACTTCTCTATATAAGATAAACAAAGTACTTACTATCTTGATTAATGTCATGTTTATTAATATTATGCAGATTTAATTTATAAAGAATGTGAGCAATAACCATGTTAATGCGTATTAATACATTAATAAAAATGAAAGGTGATAAATTCAAATATACAAAATTGAGTGTAAATATCTTTTTTCCTTTTCTTAAGCCATTATGTCCACATGTTTCACTCCTTTGTTATTGAGTCGTTCATGTTTTTAAATTTTAGTTATGGATCCCCAGACAGCGTAAAAGAGTATAATGTGACAACAGCATACAGTTTGGCTTTGGAAACTTGGTCTAGCTGGTTGGAATCGAACATCAAACAAGAGACTCAAAAAGTCTTCTTTATGAGCATGTCTCCCACACATCTTTGGTGAGCTCTCAAGCCTTCACCTCCAAAGCTTCATCTACTAGACTTCTGCTGCCAAGTACTTGAAAACAAAAAAAGTAAAATATTTTAAACCTTTTTCTATACATATAATATAGATAACTGAAAAATTGAATAAATTTTCAATCAATCATACTAGATTTTATATCAAAATCAGTCATTAATATAAAATACGTATTGAAATATAAAATATATATTAAAAATAAATTAAAAAATATATATATTTATGTACAAATAAAATATATAATGGCTGATTTTGATGACCAATTTAATGTACAAATAGCAATTTCATGGTAAAAAATAAAGAGATGGATCCAATAGCCAGGTAAATTTGCATTGGAAAATTTTATTTGTCGTTAATTTATTATGGCCGAAAGTTTTTAACTATTATCAAGAGACAAGTAATGAAACTCTGTTTTAAGAAGAGTAACAAATGATTTTCTTGTTTAGGAGCTGGGAATGGAGGCCTGGAACAGACGAAAACTGCTTCAACGAATCATATCCAATCCAGGGTGGTCCATATTGGGGCAGCGGCTCAAATCTGGAGATCATGAAGATAGTACATGATGCACTTCAAAAGCTGCAAATCAATGTGATCTTGTTGAACATCACCCAGTTATCAGAGTACAGAAAAGATGCTCATACATCGCTTTATGGCGAACGCAGGGGCAAGCTCTTGACAAAAGAACAGAGAGCCAACCCAAAATCTTTTGCTGATTGCATTCATTGGTGCTTACCTGGAGTCCCTGATGCATGGAATCAGATCCTATATTCATATCTATTGAAGGATTATCAAAACTTTTCTTAACATCAAGAAACAAAAGAAACAATGGAAACACTGAAACATAGTAATTGGATATTCATATGAAGTAGTAGATACATTATGTACCAAGGAAAAGTTGCACATTTGCAGCCTTGTGAAAGAAGATTTACAAGACACATCTTCAGTTAAGGAAACATCATTGACAAGTATTAACATAGGTAATTTATTATTGGCATGTTCTTCAAGGAAACCAAAACAATAGTGTCGACATGTGCATTTGAACAGTATGAATTGGTCCGTCATATATTAGGTAATGTTAGGTAACTAATAATTTTTTTGAACAACATTAACAACTACCAATTAAATCAAAACACATTACACCTTCAAATTATCCACCTAAATCTGATAAATAATAGGAAAATGAACATCCAATATATCTATTGTTCATATTGTTTAGTATTTTCATTGTCTACCTATACTTTTTTTTAATAATAATAGGGAGAATTTTAAATGAATACACAAGAATTTATATAAGATTTTGTATAAATAATACTTTTATTATTAAAATAAGATTGAAATTTTCTTGGTTCTATATAATCAATATTTTTTATTGA
>NC_029787.2:29262546-29262806 GCF_000816755.2 Arachis ipaensis | reverse complement strand
TTATGATTTTTTTTTTAAAATACCCCTAACATTTAATTTGATTTAATTTTATCCCTAATATTTTTTATTTGTATCAGAATTAATCCTAGACGATAATTCTATGTAAATGTTGGGAATAAAATTGAAAACTTTCGAAAAAAGTTTTAACACAAATTGAAAATATTAGAAACAAAACTAAATGAATTAAAAATATTACAGATAAAACTGAATGAAATTAAATATTAAGAATGTTTTTAAAAGAAATATAAATATTAAGAATA
>NC_029787.2:29261954-29262419 GCF_000816755.2 Arachis ipaensis | reverse complement strand
GGTTGGCACATGCCATTGTGGGATTTTCCTTAAATATACTTATAAATGGGGTGCCAAGCAATAAAGAAAGGCTTGAGGCTTGAAATAGAAATACTCACACAATTTTTACATCCTAAAGACTTTTTGAGACTTTATTTTGAGTCAATTTTTATGTAAGTTTCTTCATTCTTCATTATTGTTCTTTACCATTATGCACTTATGTTTATGTAGCTTTTCTTTATTTTCAATTTCATGTTGCTGTTTCATTTTATTATCTTGTCAAGTCTTGTACAAAATACTTTTAAATCCTTCGAAATTATGTGAGGATATTTTCTTTGATGTTCAAATAATTTGAATTTCTGTAAAGTGCTATTTATGCTAAGTTTATTAAACAAAGTCAATTTTTTATTCTATTTCATTTTGATTATGCAAAATTCTTGTCTTCTTCTTCATCAATAACAAAGTAAAAATTTTGATGTATTTAGA
>NC_029787.2:29257157-29258864 GCF_000816755.2 Arachis ipaensis | reverse complement strand
GTTGGCACATGCCATTGTGGGATTTTCCTTAAATATACTTATAAATGGGGTGCCAAGCAATAAAGAAAGGCTTGAAATTCTCTTCAGAAATACTCACACAATTTTTACATCCTAAAGACTTTTTGAGACTTTATTTTGAGTCAATTTTTATGTAAGTTTCTTCATTTTCTTTTATTGTTCTTTACCATTATGCACTTATGTTTATGTAGCTTTTCTTTATTTTCAATTTCATGTTGCTGTTTCATTTTATTATCTTGTCAAGTCTTGTACAAAATACTTTTAAATCCTTCGAAATTATGTGAGGATATTTTCTTTGATGTTCAAATAATTTGAATTTCTGTAAAGTGCTATTTATGCTAAGTTTATTAAACAAAGTCAATTTTTTATTCTATTTCATTTTGATTATGCAAAATTCTTGTCTTCTTCTTCATCAATAACAAAGTAAAAATTTTGATGTATATAAAACTGGTATTCACAAAAAAGAATAAATTTCACTCTAAATATTTAATTTCGAACCACGTTAATTGTTTGCGATCGTCTGAATCATTTTGACATTCGATTATTGTTAAATAACTTGCATAACGAATTAACATGTTTGGTAGGACAATTTTATTGTTTGTGTCAAATTTGTGTTTATCACAGTTTTATACATATTTTGATTTACTATTAGTGTATGTGATCGCAAAGTGTTAAACTTATTAATATGTATGAAGAAGTTCCTAGTAGTAATGTAGAATCTAATGCGCCTGTGCATGTTGGACAAACTTCTGCAAGTTCTTCATCACATGTAGAAGAAAGTATTCAGAATCCTAGAAATAGTTATGGAAAAATGCTACAAATGTTAGTGCAAGTTTTGGGGGTAATAAGCAAAAGCCATGTCCTAGAATTTCGTAAGCACAAACTCAACCACAAATAACTGTAGGGTGGCTTCCATTTGGCCTTCCTCCTAGTTACATGACACCTATGGCCACAATGCCATTAATGGGTGGTAGTTACGTTCCCCAATGCAGTCTGGGAATGCGTCAGTTGCGATGAACAATCAACCACTTCCTCCTTATCCTGACATAGGTTGAGATTATCAGGCTGGTTCATTGTCGAATAGTACAAGGTCGATAGCTATTTTTTGACAACATATGGATGAAAGCCTGATAAACAATTATTTTATGGTATATTTTGGATTGAATTGAGTAGATTTTGTCAACTATTTTCACATTTATGCATGTAAATTGTATGTTTTTAAGTTTCCTTTCTAATTTTGTTCTATGATTGAAAACATGCTTCCTAGGCCTTAAAATTGCTAATTTTTAATCCTCTTTTATTATCATTTGATGCCGTAATATGTGTGTTACGTGATTTTAGGGTTTATAGGGCAGGAATGACTTAGAGGATTGAAAAGGAGCATGCAAAAGTGAAAAGAACACAAAGAAGTGAAGATTTGAGAAGCTGGTCCCGACACGTGACCTTGCACATAGTTCAACGCATAGTTATCAGAACCGAACCGGTAATCAACCCAGTGAGATCACTGGGTCACCGGGTCACTAGTTCAACCGTTGGGTCAGGTTGAACCGGTTGACTCGGTTATAATTAAATAATTATATAAAATTTAATTTTTTTATAATAAAATTTTTTTATGCAAAATTAAATTATTTTAATATATTAATAATTTATTAATTAATTATATTAATAAAATATATGTTGAAAAAGAGT
>NC_029787.2:29252165-29256064 GCF_000816755.2 Arachis ipaensis | reverse complement strand
TAAATATTATATAATTATCAATAACAAAAATATGGTATGATTACTAAAAATATTTTTGTTTATTTTTTAATTTAAAGAATATTTAACAACATTTAATATTTTTAATAATTATGTAAAATTAAAAAATAATTAATTTAAGTGAGTAAATATAAAATAAAAAATTAATTAAATTAAATATAAAATTACTCATTAGAACAAAAAGATAAAAGTGTAAGAAAATTTAAAATTTTACATGAGTAAAAGAGTTAATAAGATAAAATTATTAATTAGGATATGTCTAATAATTTATAATATATTTATAAAAAGGCATCAATAATATCAAAAAGGCATGATAGTCTAGTGGTTACAAATTCCTTTATTTTCCAAGAGTGCCAGGTTCGAACCCAGCGGTGACACTGCGTTAAACGTGATGACGTCATCTGCGGTCTGACCGGTCCGGTTTTCAGTCCGGTTTTAACCGGGTCTTCCGAATTTGATCGGTTCGTATTTTTGTGCGGTTTGATTGTTAATTCGGACCGGTTAGGAGTCCGGTTCACCGGTTTTCCAGTCGAACCGATCGGTCCGGTCCGAGTTTGATAACTATGGTTCAACGACGCGTATGCGTGACGAGTGTCACGTGTTGCACTAAAGTGAATACGTTGGGGGCGATTTTTGGGCTGCTTTTAGCCCAATTTCAAGCCGAAAATTAAGATAAGAGGATGGGGATGGAGCAGTGAACAGAGAAGAAGTCATTGTTTAGTTTTACCATGCTTTAAGTTAGGTTTTCTAGAGAGAGAAACTCTCTCTTCTCTCTAAGAATTAGGGTAGATCAGTTTAATTTCTCTTTAATTCTCTCTTTAATTCTTATTTCAGTGTAGTTTTATTTATGTTTTTATGCTTTATTGTCTTGGGTCTCTTTGTTTACATTGTTAATTTCCCTTTTATGTCATTTTATGTTTATGAACTCTTGTTATGTTTGATTTCTATTAATGCAATTTATGTTTTCTATGTTTATTGTTGCTTTCTTTAATTGTTAGTTATTGATTCTTGCATTTGGTAGTTTAGATTTAATATTTATTGTTAATTTTCTATATTTTTATTTTGTGTCTTCCAAGTGTTTGATGAAATGTTTGGTTGAATTTTAAAATAGATTTTTGTGTTCTTGGCTCGGGTTGGTGATTTGAAGACTCTTGAATTATTGAAATCTCTTGTTGATTGGTAATTGAAGATTGCCGGTTAGCTTGAACTTCACTAAATCTAGCCTTTCATTATGATTTGACTAGGACTTGTGAACTCAAGTTGATTGTACGCAATTGACTTTCCTTCATTGGTTAGAGGTTAACTAAGTGAAGGCAATTTACATTTACGATCACAATTGAGGATGATAATAAGGATAGGAATTCCAATTCTTACCTTTTACTAAGACTTTTCTTATTTGTTAGTTTATTTTCTTGTTATTTATATTCCTTGTTCATCATAAAAAATCCCAAAAATATATCCCACAACCAATAATAAGTACACTTCATTGCAATTCCTTTAAGAGACGACCTGAGGTTTAAATATTTCGGTTATTTTTATTGGTTTGCACTGTGACAAATAATTTAAACGTTGACCAAGGATTATTTGTCAGTTTAGAACTATACTTGCAACGCGATTTTATTGGAAAATTCTTTACCGACATTTATCCTCCGTCAAGTTTTTGGTGCCGTTGCCGGGAAATTGCAAATGTGTGCCTTATTATTGGTTATTGTGAATATTGTGAATATGTTTGCCTTTTGCTTCTTTGTTGGTTTTTGCTAGTTTTAGGAGTTTATTTTCATTATTTCTTGTTAGTGTTTGTTTTTATTTTCTCTTGTTACTATGAATTCTCACCCCTTTGGCTATGAGTGTGATTACAACTATGTTGTAGGAAATTGGAACTACAATGAGAACATACATTAAGGATGAGACAATCAAAGGTGGGAGGAGTCTCAAGCATATGATCAACCTCCATGGCAACAACCTCCACCAATGTACTATGAGCAAGAGTCATTCCAAGATGCATACCAATCCGATGGCTATGGTGGACCTCCTTGTGATTATCAACAACCTCCACCATATGCCTATGAACCTCCTCCACAACATAGCCCACAACCATACTCACAAGTCTCATACCACCAAACACCTTCATATGATCCTAATCCTTATCCACCATACCAACCACCATATGAGCCATACTTAGAACCACAACGATTCCAATACCCATACTCCCAAGAACCACCTCAATATACACCATCTTCATATCCTTATCAAGATGAACAACCTTCCTATCATGAACCCTTTCTCCCAAGCAATGAACTCTTATATCCACTCCAATCTCCAATGGATAATACCTTTGGTCTTATTCTTCAAGAGCAAAGAGAGATGGAAATGACGACATTGAAATTCACAGATGCCTTAACCGAGGTAGTAAGTCGATTAGCTTCCCAACGTTTGGACACTCAAAGTACTCCCATGACCACATGTGGAGAATCAATTGAAGAACGGAGTATGAAAGATAGATTGAAAACTCCGATGGAGAATGAGGAGTTGGACTTTGTACTAGAGCAAGTGGAGAAGACCGAAATTATCAAAGAAGAGGAAGTGGTTGAAGACTTAGGAGATGCGGAACCTCCATGGCAACCTCAAGTCATAAAGCCTCCTTCCAAGAAGTTTAAATTTGATATTGAGGAGGGTGTACAATTGATAAACCACTATTTTATGGTTTATCTTATGCTCAATTGAGTGATTTTTATCAACTCTTTACCCACTTATTTATACTATTTGCATGGTTTTACATTTGCCTTCCTAATTATGTGCTTTGATTGGAAACATGCTTCTTTGGCCTTAAGTTCCCTATGTTTATCCTCTCTTATTACCATTAGATACCTTGATATGTGTGTTAAGTGATTTCAGAGATTACAGGGCAGGAATGACTCAGAGGATGGAAATGAAGCATGCAAAAGTGGAAGGAATACAAGAAGTTGAAGAAATTGCTAACTTATCCAGCCTGACCTCTTCGCACCCAAACGGCTATGACTTTAGCTACAAAGGTCCAAACGACGCGGTTCTAGTTGCGTTGGAAAGCTAACATCCGGGGCTTCGATTTGATATATAATATGCCATAGTTGCCCTGAAGCTAGGCGACGCGAATGCATGCTCCACGTGGACGCGTCGCAATGGCGAAAATCAGCGTGGCAGATTTCTTCTCCAGCGATTTCTGGGCTGTTTCTGACCCAGTTCTCGGCCCAGAAAACACAGATTAGAGGCTATAAAGTAGGGGAATGTATCCATTCATGATGATAAGCTTTCATATTCACAATTTTAGGATTTAGATGTAGTTTTCAGAGAGAGAGGTTCTCTCCTCTCTCTTAGGATTTAGTTTTAAGATTTAGGATTATTTCTTCTTCATCTCAGGTTCAATGTTCTTTTATTTATTTTTCTAATTTAATTTATGAACTCCATGTTAGAATTGATTTCTTTATTTAATATAATTTGAGGTATTTCAGAATTATGATTGCTTTCTTTTATTTATATAAATAATTTAGATTTTTCCCTTTTGGCTTTGGTTGAGTCATTGGAGACACTTGAGTTATCAAACTCATTGTTGATTGAAAATTGGAATTCTTTAAGAATTAATTCGAGTTCCAATAACTCTAACTTTTCCCAAGGAAAGACTAGGACCTGAGGAATAAAAATTAATTCATTCACTTAACTTACCTTCATAGTTAGAGGTTGACAAAGTGAGAGAAAAATCCAATTCTCATTACAATTGATAAGGATAACCAGGATAGGACTTCCAGTTTTCATACCTTGCCAAGAATCTATTTTATAGTTATTTATTTTATTCTTCTTATCATTCAACATACTGCTTCCTTACTTTCAAAACCCCCAATTTACAA
>NC_029787.2:29245766-29249781 GCF_000816755.2 Arachis ipaensis | reverse complement strand
TTTCCCAAGGAAAGACTAGGACCTGAGGAATAAAAATTAATTCATTCACTTAACTTACCTTCATAGTTAGAGGTTGACAAAGTGAGAGAAAAATCCAATTCTCATTACAATTGATAAGGATAACCAGGATAGGACTTCCAGTTTTCATACCTTGCCAAGAATCTATTTTATAGTTATTTATTTTATTCTTATTATCATTCAACATACTGCTTCCTTACTTTCAAAACCCCCAATTTACAAGACTCATAACCAATAATAAGAACATACCTCCATGCAATTCCTTGAGAAGACGACCCGAGATTTAAATACTCGGTTATCAATTTTAAAAAGGGGTTTGTTACTTGTGACAACCAAAACTTTTGTAAGAAAGGTTGATTGCTTGGTTTAGTAACTATACTTACAACGAGAGTTTACTATAACCTCTAAACCATCAATCTTCAGTTCTTCAAAATGGCGCCGTTGCCGGAAAATTGCAAACGTGTGCCTTATTATTAGTTATTGTAAATATTTTTCTTTTACTTGTTTATTTTGTTTTTATTTTTGCTCTTTCATAAATTAAGAGGTTATTGATTTTTATTTAGTTATTAAAAATTTTTTTCAAAAATTTGTTCTTCGTGTTCATCTTGACCTTCAAGTTGTTCTTAGTTGTTTTCTTCGTTTTGATCTAAAAATTTTAAGTTTGGTGTTATTTTATCGTTTTTCTCTTTCCTCATTTAATTCAAAAATATCTTTTCTCTTTTTTTTAATTGATTTTTTTTCGAAAATTAAAAAAAAATTCAAATTTTGAATTTAAAATTTTTATCTTATCTTATCTTAGTTTTAAATTTCAAAATTCAAAATCCAAATTTAAAATTTTAAATTTAAAACTTTAAAAATCAAACCTTTTCAAAATTTAAATCTTTTTCAAATTTTTATATTGTTGATTTTTTTTCAAAATTCAAATTTCAAAATTTAAAATTCAAAATTTAATTTTCAAAAAATTTAAATTTCAATAACCTTTTTAATTTAAATTTGTTTTTATTTTCGTTTTTAATTTTTATTTGCTATTATGAATTCTCACCCCTCTGGTTTCAAGTTTGGTTCCAATGTTGTTGTAAGGAATGGAAACTATAATGAAAATAGGCATCAAGGTTGGAAGAATCAAAGATGGGAGGAGCCACAAGGATTTGATCAACCCTCTTGGCAACAAACCCCTCCAATGCACTATAACCAACAACCATTCTGTGATGCATACCAAGATGATGACTATGGTGGACCCCCTTGTAGTTACCAACAAGCCCCGCCATATGCTTATAAACCATCTCCTCAACACAACTTTGAACCACCATACTCACAAGCCCCTTACCACCAAACACCACCATATGACCCTAACCTATATCCACCATACCAACCACCTTATGAGCCAAATGAACCCTCCCATCCACCCCAAGAATCAATGGAGCGACTCAAGGAAACATTTGAAAAATTTAATGCAACCCTTCACCAATTGAATCAAGCAATAAATCAATTATCTTCCTGACGTTCGGACACTCAAGAAACCCCCATGGCTTCATGCGGACAATCTAATGAAGAGCATAGCATAAAGGAGATACTAGAAACTCCAATGGACAGTACGGAGCATGACTTTGTACTGAAACAAGTGGAGAAAGCTGTAATTATTGAAAGGAAGAAGTGGTTGCAGACTTAGGAGATGCTGAACCTCCATGGGAAAGTCAGGTTATAGAACCTCCTTCTAAGGCGATTGAAATTGATGCTGAGGAGGGTATACAACCTCCAAGACATACCATGGTTGAAGACTTGGAAGAGGTTGATCAAGAAATGGAGACTAAAGAAGCAGAAGCACAGCCTCCCATGCCCTTGGTGAGCAATGAAGAAAAGATTGAACTGGAAGAAAGCTACCAAGAGAAAGAGGTTAAAATTGAAGAAGCTTGCAAAGAGGTGGAAGTTGTCAAAGAAGAGCACAATGGAGTGGAGCTGGAAATTACCTTGCCGAAGTTATTGGAGACCCCTCCCCCTAAGTTGCCATCATCCTTCACAACATTCAAGTGGGTAAAATTCATATCTCCTAGCTTTCTAATTCCATTGGAATATGGGCTACTGGAGACGGATGGTCAACTTAGAGCTCTTTGTGGCATAAAGAGTAAGAGGAAGATGGTCAGCGGTAAGAATTGTCCTGCAAGGTTCATTATGGTTGGAAGCTTTAAGTTTAAACGAAAAGGTTGGTGTAGAGCTCAACTGAATGGGTCTCGGAAGTTGTTTGGCCGCTTTAGTGAGAATTCAGATTGCTTGCTACCCGGATGGAATTATGATGATCAACACAAAGACGGGTGTAAAAGCGAAGTTTGGGATCCTGGAGTCTGTTCTGACATTCAGCACACTGGAAGCCTGAGAACCTGTTTAAAACTGCTCAAGGGCTTTACGTGCCTTGTTTGGAATCCCGGAGGCTACTGGAATTACAAACATTGGTGGAGATTCCTAGATGAATACAAGCATAAGCCACCATAACAGGGAGCTCACCAAATGTCCAACTTAAGGACTTTAACTAAAAGTGTTAGGTGGGAGACAACCCACCATGGTATGATAGTCCCTTTTTCAATTTTAATTCTAGTATGTTTTGTTTGTTTTTGAGTTTTATTTTATTTTATTTTATTTCATTGAACCTGGAATTACTCATAACATCCATATCATTTTGCACTCTGCATACTGCATAAAAAAAGAGCACGCACGCGACGCGGCAGCGTCGCTGACGCGTCCGCGTCAGGTGGGAACATTGGCCTCCCACGCGACCGCGTCACCTGGAAATCGACGTAAGAAAGGGTGCACGACCGAAAGTTGTGCAAGAGTGGTGCTGGACTGGTGCTGAACGCACAAACCCTACCACGCGGACGCATGGCTCATGCGACCGCGTCATACCCCATAATGGCCACTCACGCGATCGCGCGATCACGCGACCGCGTCACCCTGGATTTTGGCAATACTAAGTTTCGAACAGATAGTTGTGCAAGCGCGAGGCTGCCCTCGCGCCAGTAGCACAAAAACGAGTCATGCGACCGCGTGACCGACGCGACCGCGTCAATCCGTATAAGTACAAGTCACGCGACTGCGTGCCCCACGCGTCCGCGTCGCTTGCGCCGCACAGCTTATCCTAATTTGCCAAATATCTTATCTTTTCTTCCCCAATCCTAATTTTTCCTCCCTCCTTTCTTCCTTACTTATTCTTCCCTTCTTTCACTTCTCATTCTTTTTTACTTTCATTTTATTTTATTTAATTTATTTGCATACTTTCATTCATTGCATATTTTTATTTTTCTAAATTTATTATTTTACCATTGGTGTTCAAATATTTTTATTCAACTGTTACATCTTTTCTGGTATTTTCTTGGTGCTTAGTGACTTGTTTAATTCTGATTGAGTAATATTATTTAAATCAATGCCAATCTTTTATATCTGTATTACTTTTGCATTGACATGAATTTATATTATCTCTCCTTCCCCACTCTCTTCCCCATTGTTGCAAATTTTGCACCATTGGTATGCCATGTGCTTCTATTGTTTTCTCACGTACATGTTGAAGCTTCCATGTAAATGAGACCCTTATCATTTGGCATTAACCCACCCATACTTCATTTATTTTCTTATCTTTATTTCTGGGTTACTGCTCTTCTTTTTCTCTTCTTTCAGGCTAGCCACCGAAGACGGAAAAAAGGAGAAACTTCTAAAAGGGGAGACAAACAAGTCCATATGCACAATCCTTAAAGAAAAGCATCAGTTGGAACAACCCGTCAACCTGCACATCTCAGCATGCACCGAGGACGGTGCAGTCTTTAAGTTTGGGGAGGTCGATACCGATCTCCGTGGGTTAGTACCTTCCTGTCTCAACACCAATAGTTTGTTTTCCTTGTTAGTTGTTGCATTTGCATGTTTGATTGCATATTTATTTGATTTTGTGCATATTTTACCACTTGGTTGAAGTAATATTTTCTTTTTCAAGAAACCTTTTAGAGCATTGAGCATT
>NC_029787.2:29235677-29245741 GCF_000816755.2 Arachis ipaensis | reverse complement strand
CGAGGACGGTGCAATCTTTAAGTGTGGGGAGGTCGATACCGATCTATGTGGGTTAGTACCTTCTTGTCTCAACACCAATGTTTAAATTTTCTTCATTAGTTCATTGTTGCATTTGCATGTTTGATTGCATATTTGTTTGATTTTGTGCATATCTCACCACCACTTGGTTAAAGTAATATTTTCTTTTTTAAGAAACTTTTTAGAGTATTTTATTAATTTGATTAAAATTTTTTGTTAAACTTGTTTGAAGAAATATTATACTGGAACATGGTTTAGAGCTCGAACACACAAAACTTGTGAGATTTTTGTGCCTATTTGAATTGGTTGCATTTTACCAACCAATATTTTATTTTTGGTGTGTGTTTTTCTCTCTAAAATTGCGATCTTTGTCTTGCTTAATTCTATATTTCCATGGTTTGATGTATGCACACACTTACATGATTGAGGCCTTTGTTTCACTGAGCTTACATACCCATATGGCCTTAACCTTTTCATTATCCTTTGCAAACCAATTTTGAGCCTATTTTACCCCATTTGTTCTATACTTTAGCACATCATTAACTCTAAGCGAAAAATAATAATGTCCTTAATTTGAATCCTTGGTTAGCTTAGACTAGTGAGAGTGCTCATGAATTAAGTGTGGAGAAATTGGGATTGAAAACATTTGGTTTGAGAATTGAGTATGTTAGAATTTTCTGAAAATGTGAAAGAAATGTTTAGGACATGTCATGCATTCAAAAATTTAATCATATGCATTGAAAAAAGAAAAAAATAATAAAAGAAAAAAAATATAATATAAAAAAAAAGAAAGAAGAAAAAGAGAAAAAGAAGAGAAAAATAGCAAATAATAAAAAGGGGACAAAATGCCCCAAGGTAAATGGTGAAAGCAATGCATATGTACTGTACTTGAAATTAGAATGCATGAATATGTGGAAAATATGGTTAATGGATAGTTAGATGGTGTATTATGATTACATGGATTGTCTAAGTTAGGTGGAAAGTTTAAGTTAATTAAGGATTCAGATTTTAGTCTACTTGGCAAAATACAATCCTACCTTGACCCTAACCCCATTACAACCCTTAAAAGACCTCTTGATATGTGCATCTGTGCATTAAATATATGTTGATTGTTAGATGAAGAGCAAGCCTTAGAAAGAAAGGTTAGTAGAAAATTGAGAGAATCGAACCTTAAACACTTGAGTGATTAGAGTGTATACACTACCAGTGAGGGTTCGATGCTCAGTCCCTTGTTCCCTACTTTCATGAGCTATTTTCTTCTTGCAGGTCTATTTGTACTTCATTTTCATGATTTGAATTAGTGAAATCCAATTCATATTTGCTCTTGGAAGATTTATTTACTTTTAACCAAGTAGGTAGAAATATTTTGCATGCAGTTGCATTCATATAAGATAGGTTGCATTTCATACATTCTACCAATCCTCTTCACTTCTTTTATAGCTTCTCTTGAGCTTAGCATGAGGACATGCTAATGTTTAAGTGTGGGGAGATTGATAAATCACTATTTTATGGTTTATCTTATGCTCAATTGAGTGATTTTTATCAACTCTTTACCCACTTATTCATACTATTTGCATGGTTTTACATTTGCCTTCCTAATTATTTACTTTGATTGAAAACATGCTTCTTTGGCCTTAAGTTCCCTATGTTTATCCTCTCTTATTACCATTAGATGCCTTGATATGTGTGTTAAGTGATTTCAGAGATTACAGGACAGGAATGGCTCAGAGGATAGAAAGGAAGCATGCAAAAGTGGAAGGAATACAAAAAGTTGAAGAAATTGCTAAGCTGTCCAGCCTGACCTCTTCGCACCCAAACAGCTATGACTTTAGCTACAGAGGTCCAAACGATGCGGTTCCAGTTGCGTTAGAAAGCTAACGTCCGGGGCTTCGATTTGATATGTAATATACCATAGTTGCCCTGACGCTAGGCGACGCGAACGCGTGCTCCACGCAGACGCGTCGCAGTGGCGAAAATTAGTGTGGCAGATTTCTTCTCCTGCGATTTCTGGGTTGTTTCTGACCCATTTCTCAGCCCAAAAAACACAGATTAGAGGCTATAAAGTAGGGGAATGCATCCATTCATGATGATAAGCTTTCATATTCACAATTTTAGGATTTAGATGTAGTTTTCAGAGAGAGAGGTTCTCTCCTCTCTCTTAGGATTTAGTTTTAGGATTTAGGATTATTTTTCTTCATCTCAGGTTCAATGTTCTTTTATTTATTTTTCTAATTTAATTTATGAACTCCATGTTAGAATTGATTTCTTTATTTAATATAATTTGATGTATTTCAGAATTATGATTGCTTTCTTTTATTTATATAAATAATTTATATTTTTCCCTTTTGGCTTTGGTTGAGTCATTGGAGATACTTGAGTTATCAAACTCATTGTTGATTGAAAATTGGAATTCTTTAAGAATTAATTCGAGTTCCAATAACTCTAACTTTTTCCAAGGAAAGACTAGGACCTGAGGAATAAAAATTAATTCATTCACTTAACTTACCTTCATAGTTAGAGGTTGACAAAGTGGGAGGAAAATCCAATTCTCATTACAATTGATAAGGATAACCAGGATAGGACTTCCAGTTTTCATACCTTGCCAAGAATCTATTTTATAGTTATTTATTTTATTCTTATTTCAACATACTGCTTCCTTACTTTCAAAACCCCCAATTTACAAGACTCATAACCAATAATAAGAACATACCTCCCTGCAATTCCTTGAGAAGACGACCCGAGGTTTAAATACTCGGTTATCAATTTTAAAAAGGGGTTTGTTACTTGTGACAACCAAAACTTTTGTAAGAAAGGTTGATTGCTTGGTTTAGTAACTATACTTACAACGAGAGTTTACTATAACCTCTAAACCATCAATCTTCAGTTCTTCAACAACCTCCAAAGCATGTCATGAGTGAAGAATTAGAAGAAATGGATTCAATCATTGATGAGTTTTTATATACAATTGAATCCTCTCCCATTGGACATGAAATAGAGGCTAAAGAAGAAGATACACAACTTCCAAGTTCCTTGGCAAGCAAAGAGGAAGATGAAGAAGCTTGCAAAGAGGTGGAAGTAGTCAAAGGGAGTGAAACTCACATTGTCAAAGTTGTTGGAGACCTCTCTTTCTAAGTCACCATCATTCTTTACACCATTCAAGTGGGTAAAATTATTATCCCTAACCTTTACTTTTTCGCTTGTATATGGTTTGCTTGAGACGGATGATCAACTTAAGGCTCTTTGTGGAATTAAGAGCAAGAGAAAAATGGTCAGTGGTTGGAAATACAAGCCTAGGTTCATTATGGTTGAGAGGTCAAAGTTGAATTGCAAAGGTTGGAATCAAGCTAGATTGTTTGGGTCTAGGAAGTTGTTTGGATGCTTGAGTGAGGATTCTAAGGTTATGCCACCCGAGTGGAACAATGATGATTAACTTGAAGACGGGTGTAAGAACAAAGTTTGGGACCCGGAAATATATGAAGATCAATTTTGGGAGTCCTTAACTTGTGTGGAACTTCATCACAGCTTGGAGCTATTAATTTTAAACTTTGGAGCTTATTGGAAGTCCAAGCATTGGTGAAAGTTTCAAGATGAGTTCAAGCACAAGCCACTACGACAAGGAGCTCACCAAATGTCCAACTTAAGGACTTTAACTAAAAGAGAGTTTACATTTCTTTTGAGGCATGTAAGAAGGGTTTTGTCTTTGGGTGTAGACCTTTCATTGGCCTTGATGGAATATTCTTGAAGGGCTTCTATGGATGACAGCTACTCATTGCAATAGGTCAAGATACGAACAACCAGATTTTTCCAATTACCTACGTCGTGGTGGATTCAGAAACCAGAGATAATTAGAAATGGTTCTTGGAGCATTTACATAACAACTTGGGCAACTACAAGGTGCATAGTTGGAACTTCATTAGTGACCAACAAAAGCTATGCAGTTAATCGTTGTTAAAATGGGACTTCAATTATATTAATAACTGACATATTAACTGAACAGGGTCTTATTCTAGCAATGCAACAAGTTATACCTGGAGTTCATCATCGCTTCTTTGCTATGCACATTTGGAACAATTTCACAAAGAGATGGTAGGACAAACAACTCAAAGGGGCAGTGTGGGAGTGTTGCCAAGCCACCACAACTCAAGAGTTTGAAGCTGCGATGTTGAGGTTGCAACGGATCAATACTGGTGCATGGGAGTATCTGAACAAGCTTGATCTGAAGCAGTGGACAAAAGCTCACTTTAGTGAGTGGCTGAAAGCTTATGGCTACCCTCCTCTGCCTCCCCACTATAAAAAGCCAATTGGAAACCCCACCAAAAAAAGAAGAAGAGATAAGAATGAACAACGACCAAACTCCAACCCTCACAAACTTAAGAGAAATTATGGTGTAACCATATGTAATTACTGTGGGCAGGTATGACTATTAGCCAATATTGAATGTTCAGAAGCTTATTAACTGCTAATTAAGAATTTAAAACAAGTTATACTCACTTGAACTTGTTTTTGTAGTCCGATCATAATAGCAGGACTTGTCAATAAAAGAAGGATGATATTCTGGATGAGGAAGTAGCTCTAGCAGCAGAGGCAGCAGCTGCAACAACAAAATCACAAAACCAACCACTATAAGTGAGGTGGTTGATAAACCACTATTTTATGATTTATCTTGTGCTCAATTGAGTGGTTTTTACCTACTCTTTACCCACTTATTCATACTATTTGTATGGTTTTACATTTACCTTTCTAATTATGTGCTTTGATTGAAAACATGCTTCTTTGGACTTATAATTGCTAATATTAATCCTCTCTTATCACCATTAGATGCCTTGATATGTGTGTTAAGTGATTTCAGAGATTACAGGGCAGGAATGGCTCAGAGGATGGAAAGAAAGCATGCAAAAGTGGAAGGAATACAAGAAGTTGGAGAAATTGCTAAGCTGTCCAGCCTGACCTCTTCGCACTCAAACGGCTATAACTTTAGCTATAGAGGTCCAAACGACGCGGTTCCAGTTGCGTTGGAAAGCTAACATCCGGGGCTTCAATTTGATATATAATATGGCATAGTTTCCCTGAAGCTAGGTGACGCGACTGCGTGATCCATGCGGCCGCGTTGCAATGACGAAAAGGCAGCGTGTTTGAATTCGCAACCAGCGAATTCTGGACTATTTCTAACCTAGTTTGCGGCCCATAAAACACAAATTAGAGGCTATAAAGTGGGAGAATGCATGAGAAAGCTTTCACAATTCACAATTTTAGGAGTAGATGTAGTTTTTAGAGAGAGAGGTTCTCTCCTCTCTCTTAGGATTAGGATTTAGGATTTCTCTTAGTTTTAGGAGTGGCTCTCAATCTCAGGTTCTTTATTTTTATTTATTTTCCCAATTTAATTTATGAACTCTTCCATGTTATATATCATTTTCTTAATTAATGTTATTTGAGGTATTTCAGATTTAAGATTGCTTTGCTCTGTTTAAGATTGCTTTCAATTTAATTTAGATATTTTTCCCCCTTTTGGCTTTGGTCAAGTAATTGGTAGTACTTGAGTTATCAAACTCAGCAAGTGATTGAAATTGGCAGATTCTGCTTTAGCTAGGATTGCTCTAACACTAGTCTCTCCACAGGAGTTGACTAGGACTTGAGAATCAAGCTAATCAGTCCACTTAACCTTCCTAGGGGTTTGTTACTTGTGACAACCAAAACGTTTGTATGAAAGGACTTTTGAAGGTTTAGAAACTATACTTGCAACGAAGATTTATCCGCAAATTTCTAGACCACGCAAAAGTTCTCTCATCAAAATGGTGTCGTTGCCGGAGAATTGCAAACGTGTGCCTTATTATTGGTTATTGTAAATATTTTATTTTTGCTTGTTTATTTGTTTTTATTTTTGCTTTTTCTTAAGTTAAGAGGTTATTAGTTTTTATTTTAAAATTTTTATTTTATCTTATCTTATTTCAAAAATCAAATTTCAAAATTCAAATTTAAAATTTTTCAAAATTCAAATTTCAAAATTTCAAAATTTAATTTTAAAATTCAAAATTTAAATAACCTTTTAATTTAAATTTGTTTTTATTTTTATTTTTAATTTTTATTTGCTACTATGAACTCTCACCCCTTTGGCTATGAGTCTGGTTACAATTATGTTGCAGGAAGAGGAAATTACAATGAGAACAGGCATCAAGGTTGGAACAATCAAAGATGGGAGGAGCCACAAGGATTTGATCAACCCTCATGGCAACAACCACCTCCAATGAACTATCAACAACCACCACCATATGCCTATAAACCCTCTCCTCAACACAACTTTGAACCACCACACTCACAAACCAACTATCACCATTCACCTCCATATGACCCTAACCCGTATCCACCATACCAACCACCTTATGAGCCAAATGAACCATACACAGAACCACCACCTTTCCAACACAACTACTCTCATGAACCACCACCTCCATATTCACCATCTCCATATCATTATCAAGATGAACCACCTTCCTATTATGAACCCTCTCTCCTAACCAATGAATTCTCATATCCACCCCAACCTCCAATGGATGACAGACTTCGTGTTATTCTTCAAAAGCAAGAAAGGATGAATAAGAGTGTGCAAAATTTCGCGGCCACCTTCGGCGAGTTAGTAAATATAATAGCTTCCCAATATCTGAGCACTCAAAGAACTCCCATGGCTACATGTGGAGAATCAAAAGAAGAGCAAAGCATGAAAGAGACACTAGAAACTTCGGTGGACAATGAGGAACATGGCTTTGTATTGGAACAAGTGGAGGAAGCCATAATAGTTGCAGAAGAAGAAGTGGTTGCAGACTTAGGAGATGCTGAACCTCCATGGGAAAGTCAAATTATAGAACCTCCTTCCAAAGCGATTGAAATTGATGCTGAGGAGGGTGTACAACCTCCAAGGCATATCACGGTTAAGGACTTGGAAGAGGTCGATCAAGAGATGGAGATTAAAGAAGCAGAAGCACAACCTCCCACACCCTTGGAAAGCAGTGAAGAGGAGATTGAATTGGAGGAAAGCTACCAAGAGGAAGAGGTTGAAATTAAAGAAGTTTTCAAAGAGGTGGAAGTTGTCAAAGAGCACAAGGGAATGGAGCTTGAAATCACCTTGCCAAAGTTATTGGAGACCCCTCCCCCTAAGTTGCCATCATCCTTCACAACATTCAAGTGGGTAAAATTCATATCCCTTAGCTTTCTAATTCCACTTGAATATGGGCTACTGGAGACGGATGGTCAACTTAGAGCTCTTTGTGGCATTAAGAGTAAGAGGAAGATGGTCAGTGGTAAGAATTGTCCTGCAAGGTCCGTTATGGTTGGAAGCTTTAAGTTTAAATGCAAAGGTTGGTATAAAGCTCAACTGAATGGGTCTAGGAAGCTGTTTGGATGTCTCAGTGAGAATTCCGACTGTTCACCACCCACGTGGAAAAATGTGTGCCAGTGGCACAAATCGCCCCACGCGACCGTGTCGCCGACGTGGCCGCGTCATTTGGAAAATAGCTTCCCCACGCGTCCGCATCACCCACGCGACCGTGTGGCCCTGTAAATCGACGTAACAAGGGTGTATGGCCGAAAGTTGAGCTGGAATTGGGCTGGACCCGTGCTAGCAGCACAAGCCCTGCCACGCGAACGCGTCACCCACGCGTCCGTGTCATATTGGAAATAAGGCCACCCGCGCGATCGCGTCGACCACGCGACCGCGTCACCCTAGATTTTGGCAAAACTAAGTTTTGAACAGAGAGTTGTGCGAGCGCGAGGCTGCACTTGCGCCAATCGCACAAATCAGGCCACGCGTCCGCATGCCCCACGCGTCCGTGTCACCCAACCTTATCGCGCACCACGCGACCGCGTCGCCAGCGTCGCACAACCTATCCAGATTAGCGCCAATTATCTTATCTTTTCTTTTCTAATCCTAATTTCTTCTATCTTTTCTTATTCTTTCTTCCTTCTTTCTTACTTTATTTCTTTCACTTCTCATTCCTTTTCACCTTCATTCTATTTTATTTTATTTTATTGCATATTTTCATTCATTGCATTTTAATTTTGTGCATATTTTTATTTTTTTTTCTAAATTTATTATTTTTCTATTGGTGTTAAAAATTTCTTATTCAACTGTTACATCTTTTCTGGTATTTTCTTGGTGCTTATGACTTGTTTTATTCTGGATAGGTAATATTATTTATATCAATGCCAATCTTTTATACTTGTATTACTTTTACATTGACATGAATTTTTATTATCTCTTCTTACCCACACTCTCTTCCCTATTTTTGCGAATTTTTGCACTCTTGATTTGCCATGTGCTTCTATTGTTATCTCACTTGCATGTTGAAGCTTCCATGTAAATGAGACCCTTATCAATTGGCATTAACCTACCCATACTTCATTTATTTTCTTATTTTTATTTCTGGGTTACTTTTCTTCCCTTTTTCTTTCAGGATGACCACCAGGAAGAGGACCGGAAGACGTTTACATGGGGAAGATAGACAAGTCCATCTGCACAATCCTTGAAGAAAAGCATTAGTTGGAACAACCCGTCCACCTACACATCTTAGCATGCACCGAGGACGATGCAATCTTTAAGTGAGGGGAGGTCGATACCGATCTCCATGGGTTAGTCACTCTTCTATGTCAATACCAATGATTTATTTTCCTTGTTAGTTGTTGCATTTGCATGTTTGATTGCATGATTATTTGATTTTATGCATATTTTACCACTTGGTTGAAGTAATATTTTCTTTTCAAGAAACCTTTTAGAGCATTTCACTAATTTGAATAAAATTTAATATTACACTTGTTTGAAGAAATATTATACTGGAACATGGTTTAGAGCTCGAACACACAAAACCTGTGAGATTTTTTGAGCCTATTTGAATTGGTTGTATTTTATCAACCAATAATTTATTTTTGGTGTGTGTTTTTCTCTCTAATATTGTGATCTTTGTCTTGCTTAATTCTATATTTCCATTATTTGATGTATGCATACACTTACATGATTGAGGCCTTTGTTTCACTAAGCTTACATACCCATATGGCCTTACCTTTCATTATCCCTTGCAAACCAATGTTGAGCCTATTTTACCCCTTTGTTCTTTACTTTAGCTCATCACTAACTCTAAGCGGAAAATAATAATGTCCTTAATTTGAATCCTTAGTTAGCTTAGACTAGTGAGAATGCTTATGATTTAAGTGTGAAAAAGTGGGTTTGGAAACGTTTGGTTTAAGAATTGGGCATTGTATATCTTTATGAAAATGTGAAAAAAAAATGTTTAGGACATGATTCATGCATCCAATAATTTAATCATATGCATTGAGAAAAATAAAAGAAAAGCAAAAGAGCAATATAAAAAAAGTGAGAAAAAGAAAAGAAAAAAGAGCAATTAAGTAAAAAGGGGATAAAATGCCCCAAAGTAAGTGGTGAAAATAATGCATATGTACTGTACTTGAAATAAGAATGCATGAATATGTGGAAAACATGGTTAATGGACAGTTAGATTTTGTACTTTGATTACATTGATTGTCTTAAGTTAGGTGGGAAAAGTTTAAGTTAATTAAGGATTCAGATTTTAGTCTACTTGGCCAAATACAATCCTACCTTGACCCTAACCCCATTACAACCCTTAAAAGACCTCTTGATATGTGTATTTGTGCATTAAATTTATGTTGATTGTTAGATGAAGAGCAAGCCTTAGAAAGCAAGGTTAGTAGAGAATTGAGAGAATCGAACCTTAAACACTTGAGTGATTAGAGTGTATACACTACCAGTGAGGGTTCGATGCTCAATTCCTTGTTTCCTACTTTCATGAGCTATTTTCTTCTTGCAAGTCTATTTGTACTTCATTTTCATGGTTTGAATTAGTGAAATCCAGTTCATATTTCTTCTTGAAGGATTTGTTTACTTTTAACTAAGTAGGTAGAATCATTTTGCATGTAGTTGTATTCATATAGATAGGTTGCATTTCATACTTTCTTACATTCCTCTTCATCTTTATAGCTTCTCTTGAGCTTAGCATGAGAACATGCTAATATTTAAGTGTGGG
>NC_029787.2:29231231-29235640 GCF_000816755.2 Arachis ipaensis | reverse complement strand
AGTTGCGTTGGAAAGCTAACGTCTGGGGCTTCGATTTGATATATAATATGGCATAGTTTCTTTGACGCTAGGCGACGCGACCGCGTAATCTATGCGGCCGCATCGCAATGACGAAAAGGCAGCGTGTTTGAATTCGCAAGCAGCGAATTCTGGACTATTTCTAACCCAGTTTGCGGCCCAGAAAATACAGATTAGAGGCTATAAAGTGGGAGAATGCATGAGGAAGCTTTCACAATTCACAATTTTAGGAGTAGATGTAGTTTTTAGAGAGAGAGGTTCTCTCCTCTCTCTTAGGATTAGGATTTAGGATTTCTCTTAGTTTTAGGAGTGACTCTCAATCCCAGGTTCTTTATTTTTATTTATTTTCCCAATTTAATTTATGAACTCTTCCATGTTACATATAATTTTCTTAATTAATGTTATTTGAGGTATTTCAGATTTAAGATTGCTTTGCTCTGTTTAAGATTGCTTTCAATTTAATTTAGATATTTTTTCCCCCTTTTGGCTTTGGTCAAGTGATTGGTAGTACTTGAGTTATCAAACTCAGCAAGTGATTGAAATTGGCAGATTCTGCTTTAGCTAGGATTGCTCTAACACTAGTCTCTCCACAGGAGTTGACTAGGACTTGAGAATCAAGCTAATGAGTCCACTTAACCTTCCTTTGTTTAATAAAGGCTGACCAAGTGGGATTAAAACACAATTCTCTTCACACTTGATAAGGATAACTAGGATAGGAATTCCAATTCTTATACCTTGCCAAGAGATTTTATTATTATTATTATTTTATTTTACTTGTCATATAACATATTCCCTCCTTACTTCCAAAACCCCAATTTACAAACTCATAACCAATAATAAGAACATACCTCCCTGCAATTCCTTGAGAAGACGACCCGAAGTTTGAATACTCGGTTATCAATTTCAAAGGGGTTTGTTACTTGTGACAACCAAAACGTTTGTATGAAAGGACTTTTGAAGGTTTAGAAACTATACTTGCAACGAGGATTTATCTGCAAATTTCTAGACCACGCAAAAGTTCTCTCATCAGTGGTATATGATATTCATATGAACATAATCTATATCACATGTTACTTCACCACCTGAGTTTGTTTTTTTTTTTTTTTTTCAGAACACTAGAGAGCCAGCACCAGAAGTCAATGAAACCCAGCCTCCATCTAACAATTCTGGTTCAAGTGTTAGGGTTCAACCAGTGGTTAGCACTGAGATAATGAATGCTGCAAGTCCTTTAATGAGAGAAAGGTTCCAGCAATTTATGCCCATTCCAGGCCTGTCCCGAAAATCCATCAGTGGCCCAAGATCCTCACTACTAGTCCCTAGTATGAGTGACCAATTGCAAGTAGTCCAAGTGCAAAAGGTGGTCCAGCTGCTAAAAGTGATCCTAAGCCTAAAAGTTGTCCTAAACCAAAAGCTGGTCCAAGTGCAAAAGTGGTAAAGGGTGGCTCAGGTGTAAAGGGTGAAACCAGTACAAAAACAATAGGTAAAACAAAATCAGCAAGTGGAATTGGATCAACGGCTGCAACTCAGAAATAGTTGCTTTGGAAAAGGAGTTTTTTACTTTGGTGTTCTGATTTGGACCTGCAACTTTGTGATTTCAATTTAGAGAATTATTGTTTTCATTTAGGGCTATGGTTATGGTATTGTAATCTAGACCTTCAATTTTGTGGTTTGAATTTAGCCAATTAATGTTTTGATGTAGACCTCTAGTTTGTAAGTTTGAATCGTAGTTTGTTGTTTATGCCTCTGACTTCATGACTTGTGTTTCAGCTTGTTTTTAACGACAATTTCTAGTTATGCTTACTTATTATTCATCTTCTTGTTGATCACATATTAATAAACAACCACAGAATACATATACTTATCCCCAAGCATACATACTGCATCCATTTTCTAATGCTCTTCAACTCTTGATTAATCCCATCAATTGTCTGCAACATCTTCTTCATTTCTTCTTCTGCCTTCCAGATGCTTTCTTCACTCTACTCCTAAATCCCACAATCTCTTCCAGCATCAACAACTTCATCAGCCCAAATGAAATAATCACACCTCAATTCAACCTTCTGCTTCATGATCCGACGACAATTTTAACCATTTCACATAAGATTCACAACATTTGTCATCATAAACAAAATCAGAATTTACATACCTCCCATAATGGACAACGAAGAAACAATCTTCCAGGATTCCACTCTGTAGCAGACTCAAGCACCACTGCGTCAAGTCTATGCAGACACTTGCCATTGTTGTAGTCGAACTTCTTCTTCTTCCTATTCTTTGGCGTAGAAGATGAGCCACCACAACCACAACGAAGAAGCATGAGGTATATTCTTTCTTGGTTGAGAGTGTGACATTTTGATACCTTAGAGTTTATAAACTCCTATTACGACAGACAGGAAGAAGATCTACAGAGGAAAATAAGGAGATGAAGGAAGAATTTTTTTTTTTCATCCTTTGTTAGGGTTCTTAGGGTTCGAAGGAATTGGAGAAGGAAGAAGCTGAATAGTGGTTCCATTATACCTTTTTCTTATTTTTATTTCAACAAATTTAATAATGTAATAATTCTATTTTTCACCGTGTCACCCAAAATGGCCACATCACACAATACCGTGTTACTTGGCCTCCACCATCGCCGAAAAAATTACTCAGGCCACGGAAGGGTAGAATTGACAACGAAATTTTATATTGGTGTGTACAAATGGCTCATTAAAAAATTAGAAGGTACATTTGTCCACCGTATGAAAATCTGTATGTACTTTTGTCTATTTTTCCTAAAATCCACAATTTGATCCTAAGCGGTAATGTTTGGTTTGGTAAAGATTTTCTAAGAGTTGTTTGTACTTTTTAAAAGTACAAGCTCCTTATTTTGTATTTGATAAATAAAAAAGACAATGTACTTATACTTGCAGCTTTTAAAATATCAGAATACTTTTGAAAATAACTAAGGTAGAGTTTTTTAAGGTTAGCTTGTACTTTTCAAAATTTAAAAGTCTAATATAATCTCTTATATTAACTAATTTTTAAATTTAACACTTAAATTTATGTCTTTTATAGTATTTTTAAATTTAAAAAGCTGTTTTATTAAATGTAATTGTGGTTGCTTGTGTTTATTAAAAGTCATTTTTAATTTGATTTACCAAACATAAATGCTACATTTTTTAAAAAGTAAAAGTTTTACCGAACTAAGTCTTAATTATGATGTTCTTCCATCTGTTGTCTGTTGTTGAATTAAGCTGATAAAGCTTTTATTACAGGTAACTGGATGCAGTTCACTAGTCCTGTCGAGCAGAATTCTATGCAAACGATCAGTCATTCTCCTGGCTCTAGGATCATGAGCCCAACAACTGGTAGCCACTTGCCAGGGCTGGCTTCAATTTTGCAACCTCAGGTATCGAATACTGTGAAGGGTGCAACTATCGGCAAGGACTTTGGAAGGAGCAATCACGGAGAGCACATTTTTACCAGTATGAATTCAACGCAAGGAACTACTTTTCAGTCACATTCACTTCCAGAGCCAAAATTCAGCCAATATCGTGGATCTTTGTCCTTGTTTGGTCCATCAACATCAAAATCAAATGAATCTTCGATGGAAACCTTGTCTGGGGCACAGTTTTTATGGGGAAGTCCAACCCTTTACTCAGAGCGTAATAAGCCTTTAGCTTGGCCAAGACCAGCTGCGGTGCATCCATTTACATCAAATGGCAAGGGGCATGGCTTCCCATACTCAAGTCAAAGTACTTCCTACGTTGGGGCATCCCATCATCATAACGATCATCATGTTGGTTCTGCTCCATCAGGTTTGCCACTAGAGAGGCACTTTGGTTTTCCTGAGTCACCTGAAACTTCGATCATGAATAATGTTGGTTATGGAGGCATGGGTCTGGGGCACACTGATGGAAATTACATGGTTAAAACAAGTGGGTCTGTTAATGCTGGCATTACTATTCCGAGAAATATTTCTGAGAACGGTTCATCAAACCTTAGAATGAGATCTTCTCCTAGGCTTAGCCCCGTGTTTTTGGGCAGTGGTCCATATGCAGGACTACCACCTACTATCATGGATAGTTTGACCGACCGTTCTCAGAGCAGATGGATTGAGAAAAATTGTGAAACATCAAACTTTTGTAAGTTATTTTTATCACATGAACCACATGGATATGCATATTTTTATTAAATTGAAGAAATTTTCTTAAAAATTGAGCCACATATCTGGAACAAAATCTTTATTGGAAACCTTTCTTGAGAATCCTATGTTATTATAAATTGGGAGGCGGTCACTCTATCGCAGTACTCTAAATCTCAATCCCTTCTTCATTTTCCTTCAAACCCTTTTCTCTCGTTTTCTCGGGAAAGACGCCACAGAAGCAGAATGATGAAGCCTTCGATGCTCAGAT
>NC_029787.2:29227920-29231225 GCF_000816755.2 Arachis ipaensis | reverse complement strand
TGGGTACTCCTCCGAGTCGACCCCCGAGCGCAAGGTCGTTGTTCTCGGGGCCGCCGGCGGCATCGGCCAGCCCCTATCCCTCCTCATGAAGCTCAACCCACTCGTGACTAGCCTCTCCCTTTACGATATCGCCGGCACGCCCGGCGTCGCCGCTGATGTCAGCCACGTCAACACCAGATCTGAGGTACAAACAACCTATCCACCCCTCTTTCACTGCAGTTTCCGCAAAAGAATAAAAGAAAAATCATAATGTGTTTATTTACTTTCCTTCTGTTGACCCATTTTGTGTTTGTGTCCGATCATGTCCGAGTGTAGTCTGTTCAGCTGTTTAATCGAATTGGACTGTTGATTTACCGTTTTGCCCTTTTTTGTTTTTGGCCAAAGATGCAAGCTTTTACTATGCTTTGCTGTTAATGGCAGAGTGGATTTAGTTGTGCACTGATATGATACCTTTCCTGCGGATTCACTGCCTTTAGTGTAGTTCAATTTTATGTTATATGAAAAGTTGGTATCTGTTCTACTATTTTTCCGGAATTATAAAAGCTGCAAGATTTATGTTGTCGGCATTATAAAGTCACTAATGTATGTGTTTTATTTTGAGGAAAGTGGGTAAGCAAAGTTGCATGCTATTTAGTTTTTATTTTATTTTATTTTATGTTGGAGTACAATTGATTGAACTGTTTCTCTGAGATATGCTAATGTATACATTTTGGTGATGGTTGTTTTTTGGAGCGAATTGATTGAGTTGTTATTTGTGAATTGTGAGTGTAGGTCGCTGGATATCAAGGCGAAGGAGAGCTTGGAAAAGCTTTGGAGGGAGCTGATGTCGTTATAATCCCAGCTGGTGTTCCCAGGAAGCCTGGAATGACTCGCGATGATCTCTTCAACATTAATGCCGGCATTGTCAAGTCTCTGTGCACTGCTATTTCCAAGTACTGCCCCACGGTGAGTATATCTTTCCTTCAGTTGCTTTTATATTTTGTTTTTATGTGGTTGTCGGTGTTGTATACTTGTATTCGGCCAGGAAAAAATGTTATATGCTTCGGTGAACGAAATCAGAAATGTGTTATATACTATGAGCTGCACTTGAAGTTTGGTTTTTTGACTTTTTTGTATATCATTTTCATTCAAAACAAAATATTCTGGTGAATCCGAGTGGTTAATAATTCTATTGGATTTGATGGCTTATAGTTGTATATGTGTATCTGTGAATTTAAAATATAAGATTTTACACTAATTTGGAAATTTGGAGACCAAGGGTCGGAGTATACTATTCATCACATCAAATGCATTGCATACCGAGTATTTTTACACATTAAATGTATGTTTGGAGGAAATTTGTTATCCCCTGTGCTAATGCACTTTAGGATATACCCTTAAGGTCAGTTCAGATTTTTTGATACTGACTTTTTTCTCACTTATTTGATCAATCAGGCCCTTGTTAACATGATTAGCAATCCTGTGAACTCCACTGTTCCCATTGCTGCCGAGGTTTTCAAGAAGGCAGGGACATATGATGAGAAGAGGTTGTTTGGGGTCACCACCCTTGATGTTGTTAGGGCAAAAACTTTTTATGCTGGAAAGGCCAATGTTCCGGTTGCTGGTATGTTGAGTGTGGGAAACTCATAATTACTCTAATGTCTTACTTTTATTTTACATAACTTATGGCTTCTTTTTCATATGCATGCAGGGGTCAATGTACCGGTTATAGGTGGCCATGCAGGCATCACTATTCTGCCATTATTTTCTCAAGTACCTTGTTGTTCTTCAACTTTTATCTTCCTGTGATTAGCTTAGTATGCATTTACTGACCTTTTAAAACCATTCTTCACTACTGTAGGCAACACCGAAAGCCAATTTGGATCATGATGTCATAGTAGCTCTTACGAAGAGAACACAAGATGGTGGAACGGAAGTTGTTGAAGCCAAGGCGGGAAAGGGTTCTGCAACTTTGTCAATGGCGTAAGTGTGGGTTTTATTAGTGTATATGCGGAAACTATTCTTGATCTTAACACACAAAGATAATATAAGCCAAAAATTATGACTGCTACAGTTATGCCGGAGCTCTCTTTGCTGATGCTTGTCTCAAGGGCCTCAATGGTGTCCCAGATGTTGTTGAGTGTTCGTTTGTGCAATCTAATGTTACTGAACTTCCTTTCTTCGCTTCAAAGGTCAATGCTTTGTTGCTCTTTCACCTATATTCCGTATTTCAAATTATACTGCACCACATACATTAAATACCTTGTTATTTAGCCATGAATCGCCATCTGGTTTATGAATCTATTTTCTGTAGAAACAGTGGTCATGGTAATTTTTCCGTTTCCTGGCACTGATAAAAATGCGGAAATATCTTGCAGGTGAGACTCGGAAAGAATGGTGTGGAGGAAGTTCTGGGATTGGGGGCTCTTTCAGATTATGAGAAACAAGGCCTTGAAAACCTTAAGCCCGAGCTCTTGGCATCTATTGAGAAGGGAATCAAATTCGCCAACCAATAATTTAAATAGTCTGGCATGTTGAAATTTTGCAATTTCAGAACCGGTGTTGTAATGTTGGCAGCGGTTATGGCTGCTTTGTTGTGTTATTTAGAATTAGGTGAGGCCCCAATTTAATAATATCTGTGAGAGCATCTTGTTGCAAAAGAGATTGATCATCAAACCCATTGAGGATTCACCATTTGATTCATAATGATCCCTTTTGAGATTAATTTATGGCTTTCAATAATCCGATTGGTGCATGTAGTTTTAATTCATTTAATTTGGTTGACTCTTTTAACTTTCTGAAAGGAAGATCTACTAGCTTCATAGCCTTCGCCGCAAGGATGCTTATGATTTTGGAAAATGAAAAACAGAAAGCACAGAAAACTGTTTCTCAGGTTAATTTCTGTAGTCACTATTAGGCTTGGTTTGTGTATATATCCGACATAAACACAGACAGACATGAAAGTCATAAATATGTGTACAGTGATTGGAATTAGCAATCGGAGTCTAATATTGTTTATGTAGGTTGTTCAATTGCGGGAAACAACGGCAGAAGAATGGTTCCATACTGAACTTCAATTTGCTATTTGCTAAATGCTATTAACAAAATAGTGAACATTAAATCTTAAGAAGGATCATGTATATATAAGGCATATGACAAATCCATGCTAGACGCTTGTCGTAGACCTTATAACTAATTATAGAGTAAAGTATTGAATTATTCTTTAACATTTAAGTTTTAATTTTGTCAACATTTAAAACATTTTATTTTTATTTCAAATATTTTATTTTATTTTATTTTATTTTAGTTTTTTTTTTGATTTTTGA
>NC_029787.2:29219035-29226921 GCF_000816755.2 Arachis ipaensis | reverse complement strand
TTTTACAAACTTGCAAGAAAAGAGATGATCATAGGTGAAAACATGTAATTGAGTAATGGAACCCTCACCGGATGTGTATCCGCTCTAGTCGCTCCAGTGTATAGAGTTGATTCACTCAATTCTCCTTTAATCATGCTTTCTAAGATTTATTTTTTATCTAACAATCAACAATTATTTAATGCATGTATACAAATATCATGAGGACTTATCCATAGGTTGTAATGGGGCTAGGGTCAAGGTAAGGATTATATTTGGTCAAGTGAGATTGAAATTTGAATCTTTGATTAACCTAAACTTCCTACTTAACCTATGACAACCTATAAAATCTAATACAAACCTAACTACCCATTCTTCACTTTTTCACACACTTATGCATTCTCTTTTTTTATCACAACCCATATGCATCGATTTTTATTGAACTTTACTTTGGGGCATTTTGTCCCCTTTTATTGCTTTCTTTTTCTTCCTTTTTCTTTTATTATTTTTTTATTTTTATTTTGAAATCACTATAATAAGCACCATGATAACTATAAATACGATTTTTACTGCCATCTAGAAGAAAGTCATAATGAAAAAAATGATATTTTTGAAAGAAAAATTTTTTAATTTTAACTAAAGGACTAAAATAGGACAATATATAATATTTAAGATAAAAACAAGACACTTTAAATGTTAGTAATAAGACTATTAAGGGTCAATATATTCTGCTAGGGTTTCTAACTTAACAGAATTTTTATACTGTCAAGGTCAATATTTTTTACACATACTACAATTTAATTCCTACCTCAGATGTTCTTCTCTATTATTTTCTCTTGGCATTACCTCCCTGAATGATGGCAGAAAGTGGAGGGAATTTAATTGGCTCCATTTTTTTTAGAAATGAAGAGATGGATGATGTAATACAATTGTTAGAGGAGGATATAAAGGGGGCTATTCACAATTGCATTAATAGTTTAATTGGGAGACTTTTTGCTGATAAATCATTTTCAACCGGAACCATGGATGGGGCGTTTAAAGCAATTTGGGGGAGACCAGTAGAGTTTCGAGTAAAGGAGATTGATCACAATCAATTCCAATTCTTCTTCGATAACGAGTGGGTTGTTATGAGAATTGAGAGAGGCTCCCCATGGCTTTTCAAGGATTATACTCTCCATTTCTAGCGTTGGAAAGAGGGTGTGTGCATTGGAGAACAACTAATCAATGCGATACTAATATGGGCCCAATTTTGGGGGGTTCCTAAAACCTTTAAAACGCTTGAGGTTGCTCGAAAAGCTTTGTGAAGGAATCGGTAAGGTGATGGATGTGGGACGGATTGATGTTAAAGGGAGAGAGACACGTATCATCAAAGCAATGGTGGTTATTGATGGAAATCGAGCTGTAAAAGACTTTCTTAAGGTCACTGGTCTTGACAAATCTCTAATTGGAGTGGCGGTTCGGTATGAAAGGCTAGGGACAGTATGTAAATACTGTGCAACTATACGTCATGACCACAAAACGTGTGTTGTGTTTTTGGAGGATATAAAGAAATATAGGTTAAGGGAAGATAAGATAGGAGAATGGATCAGAGCTGATCAAATTGGTATAAGGGTGGAGACTAAGGAGGATGAAGGGAGAAAGTGAGAAAAGAGCTTTCAAGTGGGTCACCCCTTTATAAAAAGAAACTACTTCCAAACTACCTGGTAGATGAATTTTTAAACTTGAGTGTCAAAGAGAAAAAAAATGTATGATCAAGGACTCAAGAGTCTTGCTAGGAATGAAAGACGTGATGAGAAAAAGGAGAATGATAGGAGTATAGAAGATGCTATGGTTATAAACTCGAATCAGATTCAGTTGGGAGGAACAAGTAGTTTCCAAAAGAAGCATGCTAACACATGGGTCCTAACTAAAAACCACATGTCAAGTACTCCTGCTGCTGAATGATCTGTCAAATATAAAAGGCTGAAATAGATGGCTAGATCAAACCATGGAGGGATGGAAATGTTTTCTGAGACTAAAAGAAGGGCGGAAGATGAACTGGAGATAGTTTCAGAATCATTAACTGGAAGAGTTGTTGGAGATACGGATTAGGAGATGGTGGAGGGTGCCAGCCGTTCAGTGGCACCCAATACACCATGAGAGTCCTAATGTGAAACTGTCGGGGTTTGGGGAGACCCCTGACAGTCGACAATCTTAAAGGGATGTGCCAATCCCACTGTCCTAAAGTGATTTTTCTCTGTGAAACTAAAAATCAATCTCGAATGGTGGAACGTAAAGTCAGATCATGCAGATATCAAAGTTTCACATTAGTGGACCTGAATAAACATCAGGAGGAATGACTCTAGCATGGAAAGATCATGTGGAGGTCACATTCTGTTTCAAAACACTTTTTTCATAATTGCTTTGGTTAAAGATGAGAATAAGAATGTGAGTTGGGGGTTGGTTGGAGTTTACTTGAGCACTAATAAGCTGATTCGAATCAATCAATTCGAAGAACTTTCTTCTCGACTTCAGCAATTTGAAGGTAGCTTTATCATTTTGGGTGACTTCAATGCAATTACAAATTATGAAGAAAAGGAGGAAGGGAATATATGGTCTGATGCCTCCATTAAAAATTTTAATGGTTTTATTAACGATAATTAATTGGTTGATCTTGGAATGATAGGACAGCGGTTCACATGGTCAAATAGGAGGGCTAGAGAGGTGTTAATTAGAGAGAGGCTTGATAGTTTTATGGATGGAATGGTTTGGAGGGAAACTTATGTAGATGCGGTGGTAAGAAGATTATTGGAGAATGGTTCGGATCACGCTCCTCTCTTACTTGATTTGGATCCTCCAAGATGGTCTATCAAAAGAAGATTTAAATTTCAGGAGCGATGGTGTGAGATGGAGGATATAGGGGCACTAATAGCGGAAGTTTGGAGTATGAAAGTTAATGGTTCACCTATGTTCATTTTGGCACAGAAATTGAAGTGTTGTAGGCACTGTTTAGTGCAGTAGCAGCAGCATAACAAATCCAACTCTAAAAAGGTAATTGAAAAACTAAATCTTAGGTTAGAACAGTTGAGTATAGTGGGTTATCTTAGTGGGCTAGAGGTGTTAGAGGTAGAGAAAAAAATTAGAAAAGGAGCTATCAAAAGAAGAAAGTTTTTGGAAGGAAAAATCAAGATGCAGGTGGCTAAAAGAAGGAGATAGCAACACAAAGTTCTTTCATTAGAAGTTCCAAGTTAGAAACCAGAAAAATAAAATATGGGGACTAGTTCGGAACGATGGTAAGATGGCTTCAAATCCATAGAGCTCTAGTGGATGAAAATTATTTTAAGGAAATATTTTCATCCACTAACCCATTAGAATCTGGTGACATATTCAGTGGTTTCAGTCCTCCGGTTATAGCTTTCATCAACTGGAGGCTAATGAGACCAATCTTTATAGAGGAAACCAAGAGATTCACTTTCAGCGTTTGTCCTCAAAGTTCTCCAAGTGAGGATAGCTTCACAACACGATTTTTCCAATTTTATTGGGACATTGTGGGTGGTGACTTTTTAAGGCGGTTCGTAATTTCTTTGGTGGAGGTAAAATGCTCAAGGCGTTTTACCATACACAGATTTGTTTGATCGCTAAGATCTCGAATGCTAGAGACATATCACAGATCAGAATTATTAGCTTATCCTCAATCTTTTATAAGATTATTTCCAATATTCTAGTACATAGACGTCAGGAGTTTATGAATAATTTAATAAGTCCAAACCAGAGTGCGTTTTTAAAGGGTAGATTAATTTTTGATAATATTCTAATAGCTCATAAATGTATGCATTACCTCAAAACTAAGAGGTGCAGATTGAAATGTGAAATGGCTATTAAATTGGATATGAGTAAAGCATACGATAATGTTGAGTAGAGTTTTTTATGGTTCATCATGGAGAGAATGGGTTTTGAAACTAGATGGATTTCTTGGATAAGAGAATTAGTCATTACTGTTTCTTCCTCTGTTCTTGTAGAAGGTCAACCTTATTGCTTTTTTAAACCAACAAGGGGTATTCGACAAGGAGATCCCTTATCACCTTATCTATTTCTATTCTGTGCGGAAGGATTATCCTATCTGTTACACAAGGCAGAGCAAAACAGATCTATTCAGGGGATTTATATTCACAGAAGGTCTCCAATAGTCAATCATCTTCTCTTTGCTGACGACTGTATCTTATTTAGGAAGGCTAATGAGGAATCATGCAATAATATCCTATCTCTACTCAATGAATATGATATGCTTAGCGGGTAGAAAGTTAAGCTTCTCAAATCAGCAGTTTTTTTTAGTCAAAACACCCCACTCTTCAGAAGACAACAGCTAGCATAGTTACTTAACATAAAGCATACAGGAGCCCAAGATAAATATCTAGGCCTTCCATCCATTATTCAGGGATCTAAAAGGGCTACATTCAGTGCAATAAAGGATAAAGTTCAGAAAAGAGTTTAGGCTTGGAAGAAGAGTCTGTTATCAGCAGGTGGCAGACATGTTTTAATCAGAGCTGTCGGAGAAGCTATTCCAATATATACACTTTCATGTTTCAAGCTTCCAAATTCTATAGTGAAAGAAATACACATGATTCTAAGACAGTTTTGGTGGGGTCAGAAGGGAATTGAGAGAGATGACTTGGGTTAGTTAGGATTGTATGACCAAACCCAAAAAGAAAGGCAGATTGGGATTTAAGGATCTCAAAGTCCAAAACCCAGCCTTGTTGGGTAAACAGTTTTGGCAAATTACTATTAAGCCTAATTCACTATTTGCGCGTATACTCAAAAAAAAATACTATCGATACACTAACCCTCTTTTGGCAGATAAAAGAAACCAACCTTCCTGGGGTTAGCAAAGTCTACTAGAGAAAGAAAAGTGGTAGAAAAGGATTTGAGATGGAGTATAGAATCTTGCACAAATGTTCGTACATAGAAGGTAACAACATATGTTACAACAATTTTTTGTTAGGTGAAGTAAAACAACTTAAAAGTAGAAAAAAAATAAGCATGTTTAAATTTATTAAAGATGCTAAACTTGAATTTTTTATAAAGTCTATTGGTTAAAAATGTCAGGTTATAGACTTGAAAAAAACTTATGAAGCTTATTGGGCTGATTTGTTAAAATTTTTTCTTTTTGTAAACAAAAATAGTTTCTAGTTTGGATTTTTATCTGATACTCATAATAAACCCAAACTAAATTCAAAAAATTAATAGTCCATGTTAGTCAAGATTGTATATAATAGATGTGCCTTGAAGTTTTCTCGTAGATGTAGTTGTTTTTTAGTTTTTTTAGATAAAAAAAAAATTGTTTATGAATGGTAATAAGTATGGTTATGGTATGTAGTTAACGATTGACATATAAATAAATTATGATTTATAAATTTAAATTATAAATTCTAAAATGTATCTAATGTTAATTCAAATTTTTTAAATTTATTATTTTGAGTTATTATTCACTAAATATGCTTTTTAAATAGATTTGTAGTCTTGTGAGACCTTTTAACAGCCGAGTCTCAAATTTGGATAAAAAATCAATAAAAAATAACAGGCTTAGGTTTGAGACATAAGCCATATATTTACAACGTAAGTTAAATTTGTCTAAGTCAAAGTTTGACTGGACATCTCTCTTTATAGATAATTATTCGTCATACAAGAGAATATAATAAATTTAAAGAAGAGTTGAAATAAACTTAAGTAGTGCAAATAAAAATGAGATGACAAATTATTAGCAAAAATTGCTTCACATACATCACCCCCATTCATTTTTCTCTGAATTTCAGTTTGCTAGCTTACCCTTGCAGCAAACCAAAAACAAGTACATGTCAAAGCATTCAAGTTTGAACTTATTAATATATTTGAATAGATTAAAATACCAACATGAGAAAACCCACATTATTATTTTCTATTGAGCTTATTCGGATTGATCCGCCGGGTGGAAAGTGGAAACAGTAATATCTCCGATTACCATCTATTTCATTGAGAAATCATATTCGGACTTAACAACTTTTTTGTGAGAGCCATTATAAATGAACTAGAATAATTGATAAAGAAAATAAACCACTTTAAAATTGCTCTCTTAATAGAAAATCTTATATTCCTTCTATTTTCAATTAATTGTCCAAGTACATTGATTTTTCATTCTGTTTCGTTAGAAATTTAATACTTTTTTTCTAATAATGAGCCAACATTACTCTCTCTATTTAAAATTTTTGTTTTTCTCTCTACAGCAACAACCAAACATTATATTTTCCTCTCATCTCATTTATTTGTTGGCTAATTATTAACTGAAAGATTACTTTTCTATTCTACCAAACAGAATAAAGTAGACAATTAATCAAAAACAAAAGTAATATATTTTTAAAAAAAAAAATCTTGTTTTATGTATTTAGATTCGGTAGTTATATCTAAATACATAAAAAATTGATACTTTTTTAAAATAAAGATGATAATTGTCTAAACAATACGAGTAAATGCCATTTTCAGTTTTTTACTATTTGTCCAAAAAAAAAAAAAAGGGTTTTTAACAATTCAAAAAATTTTAATTAGTTCTCAATTATTCAAATAATTGATCTAAACAGTTTCTATTATCGATATAAGTGACTCCTAATAAGTCAGCATGTATCGTTTAGACCAATTACTTAAATATTAAAGACTGATTAAAATTTTTTAAATTATATACAAAAAAGTGTTTTATTTTTTTTTTTAAAAAAAGTTAAAAATCGAAAAAGACATTTGCTCAAATATAATTCCTCAATTTGATTTGAGTAGCTAGTGATGTTGAGTGTCTGGTCCATCAGGAGACATTCTCTGTATTCTTGCTCTTCCTTGCATTAACCTTCTTGGGTGAGACTTCACATTGTTGGTGTTGATCAATTCGCGCTTCACAACCTTATTCTTAATCTTATTGCCCATTATAGACAACTTAGAGACATGTCTTGCCTCTGAATTCACTATAAGCAATAATGCCATAAGAATTAGGAGGAGAACAAATGGTCTTGACTTAATTGAAATGGCCATGGTCTTAGAAAAGAAATTCTTTTAGTGACAAGAAAGAAACAAGTAGCTAGGTAGCACAAACTGGTCAAAAGTTATTAGTGAGTGTAGTAGCTCATAGTACATCTTAAGCAACTTATTTATAAGAAGAACGAGCGGAATCTTTAGGATTTGGGTTAAAACTTTTTAGTCCCTATTGAATGATAGTGGAAACTGGAAAGCAAATTGGGATAATGTTATTTGCATGGGACAAGTAATTTTCAATTTGTGTCTCTAACGTTTAAATCGTCCTATTTGTATCCTTAACGTTTATAAAAGTAATTCAATGTTATCCTACTATCAATTATACTAACAAATCAGATTATATTTTTCAATTATTCTCACTTGGATGTATTCATTCTCAATTAGGTCTCACTTGGATGTGTTCGATTTTAATATTATACCCACTATTTGTGTTTAGATTCAATTATATCCCTAGAAAAGTGAATTATGTAAATGTTATAGGAATTAGTTTCAACATTTGATGAGTTATTTTTCGGAGTAGATCATCGATTCTATCCCAGACATTTGTATTCTAACTTCAAGATAAAAGATTTTTAAACTTAAACTAAAGCGCTCATGATGTGTAATTAACGGCAGGATAACATTGAATTACTTTTACAAACGTTAGGAATACAAATAGGACGATTTAAATGTTAGGGACACAAATAGAATTTACCCCAAACGTTGGGGACAAAAACGATACTTTACTCTTTTTAATTTTTTTTTTGTCATCATTTAACTGATATAAATATTAAATTATTTTTAATAAATAAATTTTATTAATTTATATGTGTAAATTTTAAAAAATATGGGTGTAAATTATATTGATTTATGTGTACAAATTCTTATAAATATAGGTAAAAATT
>NC_029787.2:29211844-29218980 GCF_000816755.2 Arachis ipaensis | reverse complement strand
TAATAAGAATAATAATAAGGGTAAAATACTAAATTGGTCCCCACGTTTGGACGTAATCCTATTTTGGTCCTTAAAATTTAAAGTGTTCTATTTGAATCTAAAAAAGTTTCATTTAATTTCAATTTAGTCCCAACGTGAGATCAAAGTTAAATAATTAACGGAATGTCCTACGTGACAGCAGTACAAGAACAAAATCGATAATTTGAAAAACAAGTACAAACTCTAAAGGCACAAAATCAACTGCATCAATACATTTATTTATCATTCTTCTTAGTTTTATAAAAAATATTTCATTTAAATTGTAAGAAGACTATAATCTAAAAAATATATTGGAAACCAATTTTTATATCTAATATTCGTTAATTTATTAATATTAAAATATATTTTTTAATTCCCATTTGTTATTTTAATGTGAAAATTACTTTTCTGATCCCATTTTATTGAAAATTTAAAATTTAGTTATATTCAGAATTTAGGATGACTATTAAAGGTTGGTTTTCTAGTTTGATTCATCTAATTAATAGTTATTTATTAATTGTACAGAGTTGAAACTTGAAACAACAATTCTAATGTACAAATATACTTTTTTTCTTAATTAAATACAACTTTTGAATTTATCTCCAAATCAAATTTAAAGTTAGTATTATCCACCTACAGCTAATTAATAAATTTTTAAGCCGTGCAAAAGCGAATCTATTCATCCGAGATTGTCTTGTTCAAATTAAAGCACATATTATAGACACGGTTGATGAGAAAAGCTTGTAAAAGCGGTGAAGACAAAAATAGTCCACGCTCAAATTAAAGCTTTAATTTGTATGATATCGATGAGGATATGATATTATGCTTAGTCCACAATCACTTGCCTTCTGGCCAACTAGCTGTTTATTTGGCTTAAGTGCCGCCCTTGCATTAATGGAATTAATATATATATCATTTGGCTTATACCACATCATTGTTGCTTTACACAAGCTTGATGCATGAAAAATTGAAAATACGCTGCTTTATGCAGATTTGTGTTAACAAATTATGTTATATATATTCGGAAAATTAAGCTAGGCTTGTTATTCACCAAGCACAAGTATATTAAACCATGTATCCTAACAAAAATTTAAGAGTTTGAACCATGTATTATTATTTTCCGTACTACTTGAAAAAAAGAGAAACTAAATGCACAAATGAAATATTAATACTTTTTAAAGATTTGCAAGCAAACTCTAAGGTAGTATTTATTTTGAAATATTGAGATGGAAATTAAGAAATTGAGATTTAATATTATATTTGTTAGCATAAAAATTAGTATTAAAATTTTAGTTTTTGTCTTTAAATTTTAATATTTTAATACCTCTAAAAAGTAGAAACACAGAAGACTGGAATTTTTGGAGATAGAAACTAAAACTTTAATAACATTTTATATCTAAAATATTTCAATTTCAATTAATTAATTCTAACTTTATTCTTTGTGCAAATTAAATTAGAGCTTCATTTTTATTTCAGTTTCTGTCTTCCATTTTATACCGAACACAATACTAAGATTTATTTCAGTCTCAATCTCTCAGTTTCTGTCTCTCAATCTCTGTCTCTCTTCCAAATGCTAGCTAAGTACTTATAAGAAATTGTATTTTTCATACATTTTGAAACATAAATTTCAATAAAATTAAAGATTTTAAGGAAAAGAGATTATAAACTTTAATTTTTATTGGGTTTGGTATAAGCTCTTTACTTATGTTCAGTTTTCATTACAGAAATGCCAGAAAATTTTCACTATATACAAAGTTTTAATGCTTGCTTGATAAATCTCTACAACTAACAATAATTTTGTTACACTTTTTGAAAACTAAACTGCCTTGTGAAATCTTAGCTATATTGGTTCTAAGTGAATTCTAAAGCAATTCCAACTTTAAGGCAGCTCATAGAGTCACAAATTCTTTCTTTTACAAGGTGATATATGAAAGATTAGAATTTTAATACGAGTATGATTACAAATGATGCCTATGGGTAAATAAAAATTTATCTATGAAATGGTGAAACAGAACAATATAAAACTCAAAAATTCAAATTATTTTGATGGCATAAGTCTATGAGAATGTATATATCAAGTGCTTGGAGTGGAGTTAAATCCCAAAATAGCTCCTGAGATTGGCGTCATGCACTAAAATCGTCCCTGAGATTTTAATTCTACCAATTACGTCACTAAGATTGAAAAGAGTGCACCATATTAATTCCTGACCTATTTTCCATTAACGACGTGATGACATGGCATGATGACGTGGACTGTAAGTGACACGTGTCACTTCATGATTTGGCCACGTGTAATGGTATGATGTGGTGACCAGTGACACGTGGCATGCTGACGTGGATGGTTGTGCCACGTGTCACAATGTTATTTGGCCACGTGTCCGTTTGTGCCACGTGTCACAACAGTATTCGTCCACGTGTCATTCATTATGTCATCGTTATATATGCACCAAATTAGTCTCTCACTTTGCATTAAGTGACTCATTTTAGTCCCTGAAATTAGATGTCGTGCACCAAACTAGTCCCTTCACCAGTTTTTTCTCTTTTTTTTCTATAAATTCGAAATTCTCAATATTTTTGAATGCATTAATTTCAATTCTATTTTTTCACATGTTCTTCAAATAAAAGTGTTTTTATAAAATATTTTTTCTCTTGTGAATACCCTAACCGCCGACTTAGAGTTGACGTGAAGGCTTTTCAAACACCTTCACTACCATCTCCGACCTCTTTTAGTATTTTTATAAAAAAAAATTTTCCTTGCGTATACTCCTAAAAACCGCCGTCTTGGAGTTGACGTGAAGGCATTTCAAGCTTTCCTCATTACCATCTTCGATCTCTTTCGTCTAGACTGCAGAGGTCAAAGATGGTAGTGAGGGTGCTTGAAGTGCCTTCAATCTAGCTCATTTATGTAAGACCCCAGATTTTGAAAATTAAATAATAAATTATTTATGATTTATTTTATTTATTCGAAAGCATATTTTCAGAAATTTTTGTATTAATTGAGTACTTTTAATTATTGATTTAAAGCTTTGGTGATTTAAAAAACAATGAGGATTTTATATGCTTTAATTTGAATAATTAGATTTTTAACTCTATTTTATAATTTAAAAAAAATTAATTTGATTATCTCCAAATATTGAATTAGAATATTGAGTTAAAAATAACTTGTAAATGATGATTAAATGATAATTTTGTGGATATTATTAATGGATTTGGAATTAGTTTTCAATTACTATATTATTCTTTAATTTTATTAAAATTACTAAATTACCCAAAATCCCCAATTTCATACCCAAATTCCTAATCCCCAAATTTAAACCCTAACCCTATTACCCAATTCACCTACACGTATAACCCCTACCACCTGTGCATTCTTCTATTAGCCACGCTCACACTCCCTCATGACTCACTTACCACCGCCAACCTCTACACACAATACAACTTCAGCAAACAAAATGGAAAAGAAAAGAAGAGAAATCAGAGGAAGAGAAATGAGAGATGGAGATCCAGAGAGTGAGGGAACCGCGAGGAAGAAGAGAAGGAGAAGGGCGTGGCGTTGGCGGCTGGGTACCGCTGCCGTTCAACTCTTCGTCGCACCGTCCACGTCGAGCTCGTCCCATCACTGTCATGTCACGAAGGAAGGGTCGCCGCCGTTCGTGCCTTGCCGTCACCATTCGCGGAGGGAGAGGAAGCAAGTGCGCTAGAGGAGCTGTTGTCGCAGCCATTGTTGCCGCCGCTGCCGCCGTGACCGCGGGCGTAGTCCGCCGTCGGGTCGTGTGCCACTGATGGTGGTGAACCAAACGTCGCCCTTGATGCTGGAGAAGAACCCCAGAGTTGCTGTTCTGCTTTCGAATCCTCTCTTTCTGAAATTGTAACCCTCTCATTCTTGTTCTGCTTCAAACTTATCCCTCTGTCATGTTCTTGTTCTGATCATAGTCACATGTATTCTTATTTTAGCTCCGCCACTTTGCTTCTAATATCTGCTACAACTAGTGTTGGTGTCGATGCTGTTTTGGGACTGTTGTAGTTGTTGCTGGTTCTGTGTGAGGTTACTGCTGCTGCGAGATAGGAAGAAAAAAAAAGGGAGATTGTCGCGGTTATGGATTTCTTCGAGTTTCGGTTAATTGAGGTAGGGGATTTGTTTTAAAAATAAATGTTTTAAGTTATGAATGCCATTAAAATTAAATGAGTAACTGCAAATGGTTTATGGTTGCTTTGCGTGAATAATTGTTGGAATTGAGTTGAATCATGGATGTAGTTGGTGATTGGTTTAATGATTTAATGTAGTAATTATTGACGATGTTGTGTATTTTTCCCCAAATTTAAACCCTAACCCTATTACCCAATTCACCTACACGTATAACCCCTACCACCTGTGCATTCTTCTATTAGCCACGCTCACACTCCCTCATGACTCACTTACCACCGCCAACCTCTACACACAATACAACTTCAGCAAACAAAATGGAAAAGAAAAGAAGAGAAATCAGAGGAAGAGAAATGAGAGATGGAGATCCAGAGAGTGAGGGAACCGCGAGGAAGAAGAGATGAAGAAGGGCGTGGCGTTGGCGGCTGGGTACCGCCGCCGTTCAACTCTTCGTCGCGCCGTCCACGTCGAGCTCGTCCCATCACTGTCATGTCACGAAGGAAGGGTCGCCGCCGTTCGTGCCTTGCCGTCACCATTCGCGGAGGGAGAGGAAGCAAGTGCGCTAGAGGAGCTGTTGTCGCAGCCATTGTTGCCGCCGCTGCCGCCGTGACCGCGGGCGTAGTCCGCCGTCGGGCCGTGTGCCACTGATGGTGGTGAACCAAACGTCGCCCTTGATATTGTAAAGTGTTGTATTTTTACAGAGGGGTAGGTTTGTATTTAAGTCTTGTATGCATAATTATTATGTATTAATCTTAATTATGTGAGTATATGTTTATCTGACATAGTTGAGTTTGAAGTATATACCAAACTAAAAGGAATTTCGTTTTTCTTAAAAACTATCGACCAGTTAACGTGTAGAGGCTCAATATTAAATAGCTAATAAAAGGAAAATAGAGTCGTAACGCCTTATTCTTAGTACGATCATGACGTGCTAGAAGTTAAGGTGTTACAATTTACACATAACGAAAACGTGTATTTCATAAGAAAAAAATATTTATTTTAATTATTAATTTATTGTTAAAAACACATTTTTTTATGAAAATAAATGTGTCTAATCAATCATATAATTATTTTTTTATAATAACATACTTATATATTACAAAATTTACCAATGTTAAATTATTAAAAAAAATTATATAATTAAAACTAAAAAGTAAAATCTTAAAAAAATTTATGAAAGCACTTGTATTTAAATGATATATGAAAAAATAGAATTGAAATTAGTGTATCCAAGATATTAAAATTTTAAATTTAAAAAAATGAGAAAAAATTGGTGAAGGGACTAGTTTGGTGCACGACATTCAATTTCAGGGACTAAAATGAGTCACTTAATGCAAAGTGAAGGACTAATTTGGTGCATATACAACGATGATATAATGAATGACACGTGGACGAATACTGTTGTGACACGTGGCACAAACAGACACGTGGCCAAATAATATTGTGACACGTGGCACAACCATCCACGTCAGCATGCCACATGTCACTGGTCATCACATCATCATACCATTACATGTGGCCAAATCATGAAGTGACATGTGTCACTTACAGTCCACGTCATTATGCCATGTCATCACGTCGCTAATGAAAAATAGGTCAGGGACTAATATGGTGCATTTTTTTCAATCTCAAGGACGTAATTAGTGCAATTAGAATCTCAGGGACGATTTTAGTGCATGACGCAAATCTCAGAGACCATTTTAGGGTTTAACTCGCTTAAAGTGTGATTTCCATCAGTAGGAAAAAAATAGATATTTTCAAATAAACTTTTGAAAAATTTGTTTCTCAAATTTTGATAGTTTGAATTTTATTTAATTCAAACTTATCAACCGTCATCTTTCAAAAAATGTCTAAAAATGTGTTTTCAAAATCTAAATGAGTTTTTATCAAACCAATTTGAATGTAGTTATTTAAAATTTTTAACGTAATTTAAAATATTTTTAACATAAGACATAAAATTAGTTTTACCCTTAACAAGATTCTAAAGTTCTAAAATTAGCTTTACTAAATCTTGGATTTTTCTCCAACCATTTTCATTGCTTGTATTCTGAATTTCATGATAAGAAAAAATTTTAAAATTTGTAACTAATTTTTTTTGGTTAAAATTTACTTTTCTTTTGACAAAATTTGATAATTTTTTTAATTATTGCTTCGTCATCAATACTTAAAATCTATTTTGGTCACTCAACAAATAATTTTATTATTCTAGATAAAATATGTTTGTATTATTGCATCACATATATTTTTCATTCATCAAAATAAATAATCATAATCATTTAAAAGAATTAATTCATACATTCAATTAGAAATATAGAAGAAAACTTTCACCTCAAAGATATTTCATGTTCAAATTCATATTCTTTCAAAGTTTAATATATATTTTTTCTAAATAAAATATACATTTTTAAATATGTATCATTCTTAACCAAATTTTCTCCTTTTTACATTATCAAAAACAAGGAGGGATATTATGAACGTAAAGAAGCAGGAAATTCTCAAGTAATAATAAATGGAATATTTTCGACCACAAATACCTTAAAAGATGTACCAAACACATTTACAAGGTTGTTGTAAGAAAGATTGCCACAAAAGATCTTGCATTGAATAAGATGTTAGATCACAAAGTTTCATTTCATAAAAATAATTAATTATGAAATTAAAAATAAAATTATAACTGAGCTGCATCTAAAACATTAAGTTTATTTTAGATATTAAAACAAATGGTGAAGTATTATTTTAATTCTTAAAGTTTTAACCTAAAATGAAAATTGAGAGTAACATTCTTTTATTTTTAAAATTATTCATAACATTACAATTATTTTTAAAATAATTATGTCTTACTCCAACCTCAGAAGCAGTCCACCACTAGCAGCAATCCAGAATCCTAGCACACATCCCAATCCTACAAACCTCACCTGATCATCTCCCTGAGGCCACCCCACCTCCTAAACAATAAATAAGCATCTCGATCTCT
>NC_029787.2:29209425-29211719 GCF_000816755.2 Arachis ipaensis | reverse complement strand
AGTTCCACTTAATTAATTAATTAAAATAATTAAAATTAATATAGTTATTATTTTTTAATAAAATTATTTAAATTTATAAATTTAAAAATAATTTATTATTAAAAAATATTAATATTAAAAAAATTCATATATAACAATAATATATAATTTAAAATTATATTAATTTATAAAATTATTTAATATAAAAAAATATAGTTAAGCTTTATAATTGACGACAAGCATTGTGAAATTATTATATGTGTTCAATTAAATCCTCTTTCAACTGTCTATACTGTTGCCTATTTTAAAGTTGGACATTTCTTGGAAAAAATTGATGGTATGATGCAAAATCTTTCTCTCCCAACTGAGATTGTGATAAGCCATTTTTGACATCGTCATATTCTAAGCCTTGAGCATAATTTTTAACATAAGTGTCTCTTTTATCCTCAACAATCATATTATGCAATATAATACAAGCTCTCATTATGTTTGCAAGCTTCTTCTTTTTCCCAAAGCGACCTGGACCACATATAATTGCAAAGCGTGCTTGCAACACTTCTAATACTCTTTCCACATATTTTCTTTGCCCTTCTTGATATTGTGCAAATAACTTGCGTTTCTCCCCCTTATGGCTTTAAAATTGATTTGACAAATGTGACCCATTCAGGATAAATATCATCTGATAAATAGTATCCCATAGTACAATTATTACTATTAATAGTATAATTTATCTCCGGAGCATGGTCATTTAATATCATCGAACACTAGAGAACGATCTAACACGTTGATATCGTTTTTTGAACCAAAAATTTCAAAGAAAGCATACCATATCCAAAGATCTGAAGATGCTACAACCTCAAGTACTATGGTTGCAACACCACGATAACCACTCATGTACATACCTTTCCACGCCTTTAAACAATTTTTTCATTACCAATGCATGCACTCAATGTTACCAAACATGCTAGGAAAGTCACGACCCTCCGCCATTTGTACCAGGCATCGTACAAAATTTGGATGTAGTTTTTGCAAGTATTCATCCTTGAACACCAAAATAACACCTTCAACAAATTTTTTCAAGCATTCAATTGTAGTGCTCTCACCTATGCGCACATAATAATCAACAGCATCAGCTGCTACACCATATGCTAATATCCGTATCGCAGCGGTGCATTTTTGGAGTGGTGACAAGCCTCTTCTTCCAATTGCATCGACCCTCTATTGGAAATACGGATAGACATTTGAGAAAGTGTCTACTATCTAAAGGAACACATGTCTTCTCATTCGAAATCTCCGTCGAAAAATGTCAGCATTATACACCGGTCATCTGCAAAGTAATCTTGGAAAAGGCAATCATGTCCTGCTTCTCGATCTTTGTTGATCCATCTACGAGGAGTTGGGATAGAGCTTCTATTGATATCTTCTTCTTCTAAATCATCGAATAAACACTCATCGATCTAATTATCTATGAGTGTGTTATCTTGCCGTCTTTTTTTTTTATCATACAAAGCTTTATTAAACATACCATCAAAATTTCTAGCCATATCTTGAGATGTATTTTTTATTATTCTTTTGAGGTAAGAAACAAGAGTTGAAATGGAGTTGCTAAATCATTGATAGTTGATATTTATAAGTGTGTCCGCAAGTAGCTACTTCTCAATGGCTACTTAACGGCTAGTTTTTTCTTGTCTAAGTTTAAAATGGAGTTAAACCCCAAAATGGTCCCTGAGATTGGCATCGTGCACTAAAATCGTCCCTGAGATTCCAATTGCACTAATTACGTCCCTGAGATTGAAAAAAATGCACCATATTAGTCCCTGACCTATATTCCATTAACGACGTGATGACATGGCATGATGACGTGGACTGTAAGTGACACGTGTCACTTCATAATTTGGTCACGTGTAATGGTATGATGATGTGGTGACTAGTGACACGTGGCATGCTGACGTGGATATTTGTGCCACGTGTCACAATGTTATTTGGCCACGTGTCGCAACAGTATTCGTCCACGTGTCATCCATTATGTCATCGTTGTATATGCACCAAATTAGTCCCTCACTTTGCATTAAGTGACTCATTTTAGTCCCTGAAATTGAATGTCGTGCACCAAACTAGTCCCTTCACCAATTTTTTCTCATTTTTTTCTATAAATTCAAAATTTTAATATCTTAGATACACTAATTTCAATTCTATTTTTGTATATATCGTTCAATCGTCCACGTATTATGTCATCGTTGTATATGCACCAAATTAGTCCCTCACTTTGCATTAAGTGACTCATTTTAGTCCCTGAAATTGAATGTTGAATGTCG
>NC_029787.2:29192668-29207913 GCF_000816755.2 Arachis ipaensis | reverse complement strand
AAGACTTTTATAAAAAATTTTAAGATTTTAGTTTTAATTATATAATTTTTTTTAATAATTTAATATTGGTAAATTTTGTAATATATAAGTATGTTATTATAAAAAAATAATTATATGATTGATTAGACACATTTTTTCATAAAAAAATATGTATTTTTAACAATAAATTAAAAATTAAAATAAACATTTTTTTCTTATGAAATACACGTTTTTGTTATGTGTAAATGAGTTAGATTGAAAGCACTTCAAGCAGCCTCACTATCATCTTTGACCTCTACAGTCTAGACGAAAGAGGTTAGAGATGGTAATGAGGGAAGCTTGAAATACCTTCACGTCAACTCCAAGACGGCAGTTATTAGGGATATCCACAAGAAAAAAATATTTTATAAAAGTATTGAAAGAGATCGGAGATGGCAGTGAAGGTGCTTGAAAAGCCTTCACGTCAACTCTAAGTCGGCAGTTAGGGTATTCGTAAGAGAAAAAATATTTTTTAAAAACATTTTTATTTGAAGAACATGTGAAAATAGAATTGAAATTAATGCATTAAAAAATATTGAGAATTTTGAATTTATAGAAAAAAATGAGAAAAAACTGGTGAAGAGACTAGTTTAGTGCACGACATTCAATTTCAGGGACTAAAATGAGTCACTTAATGTAAAGTGAGGGACTAATTTGGTGCATATACAACGATGACATAATGGATGACACGTGGACGAATACTGTTGCGACACGTGGCACAAACAGACACGTGACCAAATAACATTGTGACACGTGGCACAACCATCCACGTTAGCATGCCACGTGTCACCGGTCACCACATCATCATACCATTACACGTGGCCAAATCATGAAGTGACACGTGTCACTTACAGTCCATGTCATCATGCCATGTCATCACGTCGTTAATGAAAAATAGGTCAAGGACTAATATGGTGCATTTTTTTCAATCTCAGAGACGTAATTGGTGCAATTGGAATCTCAAGGACGATTTTAGTGCACGACGCTAATCTCAAGACTATTTTGGGGTTTAACTCGTTTAAAATGGCTAGTTTTGCAACGGCTATTTAATGGCTAATTTTTTCTTGCATAAGTTTAAAACGGCTAGTTTTGCAACGGGCACTTTCATAAACAATAACGGCACAATAATATTGACTAATTTAAAAAGTTACATCAGAAATAAATAAAACAGACTACATCACATACCAGTAATACGTAATAAAAATAAAAACATACTACTTAACTCTACGAATATAAGGAACCATTAAGTAAGCCACTTATTGATTATTTTCTCACATGCAATCTCATGAAGAGCTCGTCATTTTTTACTCATTGTAGATGTGTCAGTATTAAGTATTTGCATATCCGTTTCTCTTTTCCTTTCCTTTGTCATCCTTTCCATTTCCCTTTCTTTTGCATTTATCTCCATTTCTTTAATATAGCTCTGAGTTTGTAATTCTTGTTCTTTCATTGCCGTTTGTATTTGTAACTCCTTCTCTTTGTTTGTCATAATCTTTACTCTATGTTCTCTCTCCTCTTCTCTTTCTTTTTTCATATTCATTAGTTCCTTTTCTCTAACATTCTTAATATCTTTCATGAGAGATAGTTTTTTAACAACCGATGATTTCTTTTCGCTAAGATCTTCAGACATTTGTGCTTTTTCCTTACTTTTTTTTCTTGCTCTTCTTTGATCCTTGTGGGCGAACAGGAGAGTCCACACCGATTTCGTCAACCAACGGTGTTTCTAGATTTGATGAGGATGAATATGCTCTAGTTGCACTAATCTTAGTTTTCTTTGAGCCTCCACTCTGTGTAGGTAGTTGGCTTCTCCATTTTTTCTCCAAACAAAGTATATTCCAATTCCTCTCAAAAGTGAATCTTTGATCATAATTTGTGGAATAAAATTTATAAGCCAACTCCTTTATATCATCAGCATTCGAACCACTCCTTATGTTTGGACTAGCTTGATTGTAGCAACCAACAAATTGTGCAACAACCTTGTTGATCTTACACCATTGTTTCTTACATGCAACTACCCCCTTGTCATGTCGGTGCAAAATTCTACACAGTAGTTATGAATTTGACTCCAAAATATTTCGCCCTTTTGATCGGTATCAACTATAGGGTCAGTTAAAACATTTAACCATGCACTTATCAATATCTCATCCTCTTTCCAATGGCAGTGTTGAATACTATTTCGCTTCCGATTTTCAATATCATCATCATTAAGGTTGATAGCATATAATTCACGAAGGCTGGCAAAATTTGAATATTGTGAATTTGGACAAGATTGTATCGGAGTCTGAGAGAATGGGTTAGAGGAGTCACCAACACCAGATGAGTTATGTCTTGATGCACTAAATTGAATTGAAAACGGCAATTTATAGAAGTGTATGTAAGTAGTATATATAGAGAAATAAAATATTAATTTATTAATAATAACGGTAATATAGTAACGGCTAGTTTTTGACGGCTAATTTTGCAACGGCTAGTTTTACAACTGCTAATTTTAATAATATGATTAGCATTTTAAATTTTAAAAATAAAAATAAGAGGAATTCTCTCCTCTCAAAAATTATGTAGAGACTTTTTTTTCTTTTTTTCAACTGTTGATTTCTCCTTTTAACAGAAAAAATATAATAAAAATTGAATGGTTGGACTTGTTCTAACTGTCACTCCACCACACATCACTATCCACCTCTTCTCTTCTCTCTCTTCTCTGCTCTCCCCCTCCCCCTAATTTACCTCTCTTTTATAGTCTATTTTGGCAGTATTTTTACTAGCTCCCTTTTTTATTGGCACCACCATTTTCTTCCTTTTCTTTCGACTCTTTTTTCTTTTTTTATATCTGCATCTTTTTTCTCTTTTTTATTTTTCTTCATTTTTTTAATTTTATAATTATCTTTTACAAAAAATAATTTTATGTTTAACCCAAAATTTAATGAATTTGTAGATCGATTCATTATAATTTAATTGGACCAACTATTTAAAGACCGACTTTTTAAAAAAAATTGATTTTTTTTAGACCAACTATTTTTTTTGTAACATGAGCTTAAAATAATGTAATACAAATCCATACTCCCAAAACAGCCTGAATTACTACCTATATTTTAATGATCAAATACTACATATTTTAATCAAACACATATTCTCCTGTACAATTTCATCTTTTATATTGAAATGTGATTTTTTTTTTCTGGCAAAATTTGAAAAAATGAAAAAGAGTTTATAATAAATTCTAAGTGATTTAATTTATCATTTCTAATAGGAACAACAATACATATTATAAAAAAATTAAAATAATAAATCATACACAAAATAATACATATTATAAAAAAATTAAAATAATAAATAATACACAAAAATTACAATGATAAATTTTACAATATCAAACAAAAAATATTCTATAATTTTTTTAATATTCTCAATATTTTTTATTTAGTATTATTTTGGACGATAACATTTTATTACTTATGACTCTATTGTTATGTATGATTACTTTTTTATTTATTTTGTCATTTTTAATAAAATTAATAATTCATATTATAACAAAATTATAATAAAAAATTTAATTAAAAAAAATAAAAAGTCAAAATATAAAAGAAAGTATTAAAAATGATAAAAAAAATTATGGAGAAAATTATTAAAACCAATAATGATCAATAACAAACCTAAACACACTTTAAGTATGCAAAAGCTACAGTTTCTTGCGTGAAGTAAACGCGCTTTTAGAATACAAAATTATGTCTAGGTTCAGAGAAAAAAAAAAGTTGCCAAACATCTCAACGTGTTTGTCAAACTCACCCTTAATAGTAATAGCGTATCAAAAACTATGGTCTCTTGTTTGAACAGAATGAGTACATCAGGTAATAGAATTCCTAAAAATTTATATACCAACATAATCCACAAAATACTAGTTTGATTAATAAAAAAAAGAATAACAAGATTGATCAGCTTATCGAATCCTCTGTCTCCTCCATATCTCCATTAAATTTCAAGTACTGTCACCAATTTGTTAAAGGTGGCATCATCAAATGAACCATCCTGCAAACCTTGCTCCCAACCCTATCAAGGTCGGTAACCACCTGAATACATTTTGGGATTTGAGATTTAATTTGAAGTTGAGAGAGAGAGAGACAGAGACAAAGAAAGAGATAGAAATAAAAAGCCTGTTGGTGAGGATATCAATTGCTAGTTTTTCAGGGAACTTCAATGGAGATGCTGAAAGCCGAGGATCATTATCTTTCTCCAAATTCAACGTAATTGGTATATTATCCAATAAATTACATTTTCCATAAAACATCAGTGATGCCTCCACAAAATCATCAAGATCTTTTCCAAATCAGGAACAATGTAAAACTTTTTTAAATCACCACACTGTAATAAGCTTAATAGCTATAACAAGAATGACTACAAGTATCAGTATATCTCAAAATTATATTTCATTAATTTAACATATCAATTTGAATCAATACCTTCTTGTGACATGCATATAGTTTATACAACAATAAGTCTAGAAATCCAAGACAACAACTTTTCCTTTCAGATCCTATCAGAAGATAGAATCACAATCCATTGAGTTATTGCAAATCTTTTATTTGGATTATAACACAAGCTGAAGAAAGGTACCTTGCAAAATTGTAGTGGAGCTGTATTCAATCAATAAAGTTTCGATGAAAATTTTGGAACAATATGAGTGTTTCCCCTTGAACAGTAAAAAGAAATTAACGACAAATATCAAATTAGAACTTCTCATTTACAAGCCACAATTGCTTACTCATGGGCTAAATGCCAAAACTTCAACATTCAATCTCCACTTCTTTTTCCAAATAAGGAGATTTAAACATTATTTGTGATAAAAGTTTTACAACAAACTCCCAAGACTACATACTATATTCAAGAGAGCCTCCACTGAAATTTTCAGTACTGACAATATTCTTTCTTGTATGATTTTCTCCAGAGCTTCCAGCTCAATGAACCTCCTCTGTGGTCTGCTAAAAAGCTGCTCACAGTAAAATTTGTGTCACTTCTTGAAATCATCCTTCATCTACAATCATTTGAACCAAGCTAAATACATAATTAAATAATTTATCAAAAGCCTATAAACCAACAAAGAGATCAGACTAAAATTTTGAGCTACTTGAATGTTTAAGAAATTAGATTTTAAACTTTAAAGTAAGCACAAAAAAATAAAGAAACATGAGTGATAGAAAATTAGGAATTTAAAAACCCTAAATTGAGAAAAAAATGTGAAAAGATGTAAAAAGACCTAATATGCACTGATGGATGAACTTGGCCATGCCAGACTTGAAGACAAGAATATGGAAGCGGCACAAGAGGAAGTTCTCAACAGTGAGAGAGAGAGAGAGAGAGAGAGAGAGAGAGAGAGAGAGAGAGAGAGAGAGGCGATAATCGAGCTTGTTCTGCGTCTCGTCAAGGAGGTCGTAATGGAACATCTTCAGAGGCTTGGGCGTTGCGACCAGATCTGGAGACGTGATGAACTGCGGTGGCGACGGCAAGACGACGGCGAGGCGAGCTCTCTCTCCTCTCTGAATCTCTCTGTTTTGCTCTTCTCTCAGATCTCCTCAACCAGCGGCACTGAGTCCACGCCCAAACTGTACTCCGAGTGCTTCACATCTGTCGGCGCAAAAGCAGAACAAGCGGCAGAACTTGTCGGGGAAGACGAGGCAGCGATGACATCGTGCAGATCTCCTCCACCATGATGCGCCGTTGGTACTTTCTTGTAATAAGAAATTCTAAAATTTTTTCAAATTTCTCTCAACCATTATTCTACTTTATTTGTGAACCAACCCATACATTTTTTATTATTTGAATTTATAACCTGGTCCTTCAAGGTTCAAATTATTCTTTTTCCACCGAAAAAAGCTTCTTCTTTTAACCGCATTTAAGTGAGATTCTTTGAGATTAGTTTGGTATCTATCACACATAGATACAGTAAAAAATATGTCCGGCCTACTTGTCTAAAATCAGCGTAAGGCTATGTTTAGTTGGAAGGAAAGAAATAGAGAGAAAGAAAAAAAAAGAAATTGAGTGAATTTTTATTTTCTTTAGATATGTTTGGATGGAAGGAAAATAAGAAGAAAAGAAATGTTATGAAAAGATAATTTTATCTTTATGTTATAAAATATGTTGAAAAAAAAAGTAAAGGAGTAATATTAGAAGTAAAGAGAGAAAAATTAATTTTCTCTTTATTTTTTTCCAATGTTGGAAAAAAAATTGATGGGTCCCACTAATTTTTTTTATTCTTTTTTTTACTCTCTAATTTTTTTTCTCAACCAAACAATAATAATTTTCTTTCTCTTTTTCTTTCCTCCTTTTTCTTTCCTTCTATTTTTCCTTCAAACAAATATAGCATAAAAGTCCGATCATATTTCGATATTTCTTTACATTTACTTATTTTTTTTCATCCTTGTCAAGATAATAAGTTGTGTACATTGTAGTTTTTATGGCTTTAGCAGTTTTCATTCCAAATCTCTTGATTATTTGATTATTTGGTTTGACTCAAGAAAGGTCCTTCTCTTGATTATTTGATTTGGAATTTGAGAAAGAAATTAGATTTTTCCATTATAAATATTTCATATTTACTTTGCAAAGTTTGGAAAAATACTTGTTTAAACTTTCATTCGTAGCACCAAATATAATGCCATTAACACTAACTTATATCAAAACAATATCTTTCTTTTTGGAGATAAGCCTCAATGTAGTCTCTAAAGTTGTACTCGAGCCTCATAATAGTCCCTGAACTTAAAAGTTCCTCAAATTCATCCCCAAACTTGCACTCCGGGACTCAAAGTTGTCCTTCCGGCCATTTCTGGACATCTGGCGCAACCGAAAAGCTGAGTTGGCTGTCTTCGTGACACATGGGCCTTACTGAAACGACGCCGTTTTGGCTGTGGTGCCAAAATGAGATGAAACGATGTCGTTTCATGCTGAAAGCCTCCCTCCCTCAACGTAACTCTAACGTATGATCTCCTTCCTCTCAAAACACAACAGATAGTGAGGTTTCTTCTTCTCCGAGACAGTCACCAATGGTGCATGTGCGATTGCGTTAACCGCACTGATTTCAGTCAAAAACTCAGGCCCTGGAGCATCGCTGTTGTCATCTCCTTCATACACAGAGTTGGGAAGGCTAATTTCTCTAACACAGGTAAGCCGAAAATAAAAAAAATATGTGTTTTCTTTGTGTTTTGATATTGTTGTTAGTTTAACATTCACCAAAGTTCAGGCCGTTTCTTTCGAATGTAATCTGTGGCTATGAACGCCTCTGTTTTGTGCTCTGTGCTAGGGTTTGATCAGTTACTAGGTTTGTTAGTGGTTTGGCCAACAAAATTATAGACTGAGAGTATTTCTTGTATTTTGATGATATGAAAAGTTGTTCTTTATGTGTTAAGGTTTACTGCAGTTAGTTGTGGAGTTTTCAAATTGTTAATGTGTTTCAGGACAATGTAGATTCTGAAGGGAAAGTGAATTGTTCCCTTTTTGCTACTCCTGATGAGAAATTGCAAGTGTTTATATTCTGAAATGTAGTTACAATGCCGAAACACTAAAAGGGATGGGTTTTATTCAGCATTTTAGAATGGTGATTATTACAAGACTGCTGAAACAAAGCCTATTTGTGAATCACAAATAGTGCATAAAAGAGTGCTGAGAGCACTTTTGGTCTTATGAGTTTTGAGCCACTTGAATATAACTAACTTTGTAAACTTGTTGTAGGGAACTGTGTGTCTCAAGTGTGGTGGCGAAGGTTTTCCAGAGACGTTGGTTTTTTGCAAAGAGTATCAGGCTTGTGCTTTGCATAGGTACTTATTCTTTACTTCCTCTCTCTGCATTCTTGAATGCCCTTTTTGTAGCAAGTACATATTTTATACTTAGTTCTAGATGCCACTACTAATATGCTTTGTGGACATTCTTTTGAATATCTATTTGAGTGTTGGAGGTTGGATTGTACTCATTGTAATTGGATAATCCAAATGATAACTAAAAATTTGAATTGAAGCAATACTTGGTATTGATACCTTAACCACCTTTTGCAAATAGAATGTAGTGTTTTTAAATTTTAATATGTATAGTAAAATAATAAAGTGTCATCTTCATATGTGAAATTATAAATTGAAACTCTGCCTATTTGGAGAATGTATTTATATTTCCATAGCAGTCCCAATTCCGAGGATGAAGTTTTCTGAACTGTGAAGCCCATCCTAACTAGTTTTAAAGGATGTATTTGTTTATATTACAAAAGAGAAACTTGAATTTGGATTTTAGTAAATGTGCTTTTGGAATTCTGATTTACCTTTGTAGTAGTTTTTTTATGTCATCTGTACATACTACATAGCTTGATTCTTTCTTCTATTGCATAACAATGTTCCTTTTTCTATTGGTATACGTTGGTGTAACCATTATCGTTAGGTTCTGGTAGACCAAAGAAAGCTGAATTGATACATGACAAAATGATCTTAATGACTTGGATTTATAACTGCTTCTAAACCCCCCTGCCTCTCTCTCTCTCAAAAAGCTTTTTTAAAATAGAAATATTTGTGGAATTGATCTTTTTTCTTTTACTTCTGCGATCATATGGCCTTTATTGGCCTCTGAGTTCTTAACTTTGTTTTTCAGATACTGTTTAAATGGTCCTGTGGTGTTTTGGGAGGAAGTTATATGGTTTTGTGAGGATTGTGAAGTAAAGCTCGTGAAGCCATCTTCTTTTGACATATGTGTTTCAGCCTCACCCGAAAATAGTGACTTCATAAGCTTAGAAAATGATACATACAAAGCCACAAAAAAGCTTAGGAATTGCATAAATAGAGTGAAGAAAAGTAATCAATAGGCTCATAATATTATTGAAGAACGGAAGCTAAATAAAAGAAAAATTAGCAATCAACTGGCACATAAGATGGTTGAAGAGAAGCATGATAAAAGACAAATCAACAATCAACGACAACAAAAGATAATTGAAGAAGAGAAGCTGAAGAAAAGAAAAGTTATCAGTCAACAAAAACAAGATATGATTGAAGAAGAGAAGCTGAAGAAAGGAAAAGTTATCAGTCAACAAAAACAAGATATGATTATAGAAGAGAAGGCTTTTTTTGTATCTATTTTGCTGAAGTTGTTTACAATGCCTTAAACATTGTCCTAGTGTTGGGATTTTAGTATTTGAATTTTATCAGGTCAATATGTTAACAACTTTGATATACTTGGTGTTTTGGCTCTATAATGCCTTTTTTTGAATGAAACATTACCAACATGAATTATGATTTTATTGAATTGAGTTTTGTCAGCCTTTTGGTTATGTTTTATCCTCTGTTACAGACTTAAGAGTAATTCAAATCCTGTCCATTTCCATTTCATTGAAAAGAAGTGCAGGAACAGAAGTATGCATATAATCAAACACTTTAATTTGCATTTCTTTCAAACAAAAGGATAGGAACAAGTACATGAACAACATATGCATATAACATGCATGTCATTTATTTTTTGCTAGATACAGTTGACCCTGCTGTCTATCCAGCTTTAATACAAGAACACCAACTACAATCAACAGCATGAACACAAACATAAGAATTTCTCCCATTTTTAGAACCCTAATTTCAGCCTCTAATTTACCAAATTTTCAAGCAATCTTCATCTTCCATTCTTCATCATCAACTGAATGTCTTGTTCTATCATCACATGGCATGACATCTTCCAAAACTTTATCAACCCACAAAAACAATCCACACCATTTCTTACCCACAGTTTGCACATCCAAAAAAATTCAATCAGCAAAATTTATATCCATAAATATAGCAATCAACAACAATAATACTTACATTGTAGTTTGGACAACCCAGGAACGGTCTCCCTGGATTAGAATCCGTCCCTGACTACCGCAGCACCGGTCTCGATCCGCAGGCACACCATTCTTGCAAACGAGCTTCTTTGTTTCTGTTCATTCTCCTCATGATGCTTCCAAAAGATCGTGGGTTGTTCGAATTCCCAACTGCATTGCTCGTGGTTGCTATAACCGTCGGACTTCAAAGATGGAGAAGACAAGAACACAGCACCGACGAGAAGAAAACAGAGCTAGCACTGTGGCCTTCAAATTTGGGGATTAGGATTTTAACTTCAGCTGAGGGACCAAATTGATGCGCTAGAGTTTACTCTGCCACATTAGCTAGCCGTTGTAACGCCCACGTGTCACGAAGACAGCCAGCTCAGCTTTTCGGTTGCGCTAGGTGTCCAGAAATGGCTGGAAGGACAACTTTGAGTCCCGAAGTGTAAGTTTGGGGATGAATTTGAGAAACTTTTAAGTTCATGGACTACTATGAGGCTCGCTTGCAACTTCAGGGACTATATTGAAGCTTATCTCTTCTTTTTATTTAAGATAAATAATATTGTATCAACTTCATCTTAAAAATCACTTTTCAGATAAAAAATTGCTCATACTCGTATCAAGTTCTCAGAAATTTCTTAAGATCATAAATAGCTTTTTTTTTTTAATTTAAAAACATGATCCAAATATTTAAAATATTCAAAATTAAATAGTTGTTCAACATATACTTCTTGAATAAAACCATTTAAAAAGATACTATTAACATCCATTTAACAAATTTCGAAATCATATAAAAATGCAAATACAAGTAACATGTTAATGGGAGTGGATTCTCTCCAATAAAAAAAAAAAACTGGATGGTATCTAGTCTTTAATCTAACCATTCATTGCTCTCTCTCTTATTTATTTTTGGTCCCACTTATAGAATTAAAGGTAAGAAATCATACTGTATTCTATCAAATATTAAAAAAATTGGAGAGAATCTATTTTCTATGCTAATAGCTTCTAATCTTGCTACCTATGCATAATCATCATACTTGATTATAACTTTTAACTACTAATCTAGCCTCTTTTCTAATTCTAACTCCATTTTCATCAAATTTCTTTCTAAACGCCCATTTGGTTTCAATGATTGTATGACCACTCTGTCTAAGGACCAACACCCGAACATCATTTTATTTAAATTGGTTAAACGCTTCTTGCATTACCAAAAGATATTGTGCACATGCATAGTTTAAAAAAAAAAAAAAGATATAGTTGTTACCACTTTATTATTCTACTAATAACATTATTAAGAGGACGATCCTTCTTTGGTTTTCACTTTCTTGGATTGACATTGTATTGCTTCAATGCTTAAAACTTCATCTTTAGTTTTATTATGATCTACATTTGATTTTTTATATATTGACTCTACTCAAAACACTTACATCCAGTCTTTGAGAAAATTTGAGAGATCTACTCATAAAAAATCTACAAATAGATGTTTTTTACATTAAACATTTTTTTAAGATAAAGTTTTAATTCAGATTGACCTATAACTTAATCTAAAAATTTTAGATATTATTTTCACAAGTCTACTCAAGTTAAGCTTTGACCTAAATTGGATTGAAACCAACCTAACAATTTTAAATATTCTCTTGACCTTTTTAAACAAGATTTAAGTTGGATATCTCACCAAACTAAAAACATTAGATATTATTTCCTCAAATCTTTTTAGTTCGTCGAGTTAAATTAGATGAACTCTTCCTTATCTGCCTAAAATTCTTAGATATTCTTTCTGCAAGATTTATTAAAACAAAGTTGTAACTCAAATTGGATAATCCATTAACTTAACAATTTTAAATATTATAAAGACATTTTTAAATAAGAGTCAAGTTGGATACTCCACCCTCCTAAGATTTTTAGATATATTTTCCTAGCCTTCTCAAGATTAGAGATCATTATTGATTAGTTTACAGAAATATTTTATGAAGTACTTAGATTTTTGGTGTTTACACAAGAATATTAGGATAAACTACCAAATTGGTATTCGAAAGTTTACATCGATAACAAATATAATCTCAAAAGATACGAAAGACAAATAAATTAAGTCTTTGAAAGATTTAAATATGTAATAAATTAAAAATAACTATATATTAAATACATATTCTAAAAAATGACGGTAAAGATCAATTTTTGATATGATATTTTGTAGGATATCTAAAAATAGCTTTCATACCATGTTTCATGAAAAATGAATTAAAATAAAACATTATATAAGATATGTCGAGTTCTTTAAATTGAATCTAGCATATTTTTTCGAGCATTATATTGATTTAATAGTTAACAATTTTTTATTTTATTTTATTTTAGTGAATCAGCCTTAGTTTTAGGATATGTCATGTTCTCTTTTCTCATTTCTTTTTCTCTCCAAATCATAGAAAATTCTTTTAAAATTCTGCTTTTGTGCTATTTTATCTAGGTTAAATTATACAGTTGGTCTCTATACTTTCAGTAAAATTGTAAATTGGTCCCTACACTTTAAAAGTTTGTAATTGAGTCCCTAAAAAGAATTAAAATTTATAATTTAGTCTCCGTTATTCAAAAAGTGTTTGATTTAATAGAATATTCTCAGCATATTCTCTATTTTAACAGAATATTCTCAGCATATGCTGAGAATATTCTGTTAAATCAAAACTTTTTGAACGACGGGGACTAAATTACAAATTTTAATTCTCTTTAGGGATCCAATTACAAACTTTTAAAGTGTAGAGACCAATTTGTAATTTCACTGAAAGTATAGGAACCAACTGTGTAATTTAACCTTTTATCTATGTTGCTATTTTCTACTGTTGCTATCTTTCGTCATTAGGAATACTGCATCTTCTTTTGCTATTTTGATTTTATACTATTTCAATTTTTCTGTGTATGAATTCTATTTCTCTCTTAAAATTCTTCTAAAATTCTATTTTTGCTATATTTTTTCTGTTGCTGAAATTCATCTACTCGTCATTAGGTATACTGCATCTTCTTTTGCTATTTAGATTTTTTACTATATCAATTTTTTTTGTATGAATTCTATTTTTTTTATTCCTTCATCTGTTAAATAAAATGTTCCTGAAATTGAAAAATCTCTTGGTGAAATGCAGATTTAGTAATGGCGACTAGGCCATTATCAGTGATTGCCATGATGGCTACCTCTTAAATATATAATCACATCAAAAACAAAACAACCGTACAACAAGTGAGGGAACTGGTGAGCTAACATGATCTCGTGTTGTGGGATCAAATACATCCCCATATGAAGAGTTGGTATCAGAGCCTGATATCTTTTTTGGTATCAGAGCTTTTTCTATTCGATTTAATGGCAGAGAACAATCCATGAGCTGAAAGCTCAGTGAATCAATCAAACACAACTCTAAATTTTACTTCTTTCATTTCTATGAAATTTGACATAATTTCTTATAGTGGAAAGATTAAACATATTAAACTACTCTTCCACCTTAACCCATGACAACAACAAAGAAATCTCGTGACCCACAAATTCAGTCCAAACATAAATTCAGTTACAATTTTAGTCTTTATTATCTTATCTTATCTTTATGTTATCTTCTTATCTTATCTTATCTTTAGAAAAAAAAAAGTCTAACCTCTTTTTGAAAACTGTTTTTAATGTCATCATGGTTGCCAAGATGAGAAACAAGAAAACTTTGAAGGAGTTGTTGAACCTGGATTTGAAAACAATAGAAGCTATGGCTCCGAATCCATTTCGCCTTACAAGCATTGACGTCATAGTGTCCCTGTAGGATCCGGAGTACTGCAAAGTGAACCGGACAGCAATTAAGGCAAATAAGAGGCTTTACTGCAAAAAGGACCGTGCGGTACTCGAGAGGTTATCCAAAGCGTTGAAACTGCACCACTCTCTTCGAAAGGCACGCATGAAAGAGAATCAAGGTAAGAGAATGTTGAATAAGAAAAATGGCTCTGATACCATGATAAAATTGTAAAAGAATAGAAAAAGAAAAGAAAAGATAAATTTTTTTATTGATTATTGATTGATTGAATTGTATTGAATTGAATTATAAATTATGAAGGTAAAATTAAATATATATATATATATATATATATATAGAACATTACCTATGAAAGATAAAAGTAAAGATAAGATATTAAAGACTAAAATTGTAACTAAATTTATGTATTATATTGGGCTGAATTTGTGAGTCACGAGACTTCTTTATTATTGTCATGGATTAAGATAGAAGAGTAGTTTAATAAAACAGAATCAACGATTGAATGTCGCAATTTGCTTTATCACATCGCATGAGAGAAAATTTCACTGAGATTTGATGAATTGGGGCAAATAACACCAGAATTTACTGCTCGAAAGAGACACCATGCGTTGCTCAAGTTTTGATTTCTTATTTTAATGACCAAATCTTTTATTCTTCGAATAATAGTATGTATCTATTTATACGAGGCTTAAGAAAAGTTAAAAGATTATTTTTTGTCATAGATTAGAACAACGATAGTACAATTGAAAAATAAATTAAGCAGTATTAAAATAAGAAGTTCAATAAATAAATATTAGTGTTAAAAGGTATACGTAAAGTTTTTCCCTGAATTAAAATGTAATTAACTTCCAAGAATCTAGATAGCTTAAGTTGCACAATAAAAAAAGTTTTATTGTTATTAAATAAACTAGTATATATTCATTGTGGAGTGGAGTGTTACTCTTTACCTGATAGTTAAGGATTAGCAGACCTCATAATTTTGTCCCAACATAATGGGACAAAAATTGACCAATCTTTTTATCAAGGAGAAGCTTGACGGTACACCAACAAGTCAACAACTACAATGCATGTTCTCTTTCAAACTACTGTTAGAAGATGCGTTGACCACCAACAGTCTATTTACTGTACTAAACAACTTTAAAAACTAATGCACAATCAAGAAATGATAATCCATTCACGGTTTGATGGGAAGTACAAAGATATGATTCATATCACGCCAATTTATCTTTATTTTATTGGTGATATGTTGGCTAATTTTTTCTATATTGCAGGAATGTGTGAGTTGTGCTTGGTTATGGTGTATACAGGTGTTAGATACAAGTGTGGGACAGGGAGAAATCGGACCGTCCGAGTTCTTTGTTAAAAAATTTGCTGACCATAAATCGGATCGTCCGATTATTTTTTTTTTCTTAAAATCAAATCGGACCCTCCGTTTATATTTTTTGTTTTTTTTCTTAAACTGAAAACGGACCTTCTGTTTACAATTTTTGTTTTTTTAATTTTTCCTTAAAATGAAAACGACCCTCTGTTTTTAGATTTTTTTTTTTAAAATCAAAACGAACCCTCTGAGTTTTATTAAAAAAATTTTTTTTTGTAGATCCCCTCTAATCGGACCGTCCGAGTTTCTTGCTCTAAATTTCTCGGTC
>NC_029787.2:29189511-29192648 GCF_000816755.2 Arachis ipaensis | reverse complement strand
TATTTACTCTTTTTTATGTTTACTATTTAAATTAACATTAACTTTTCACCTTTTTATCTTCTCTCAAATAATCACATGTCTTTCACTCTTCTCTATTTTTATGAATATTTTGAAAAGCTATAAGAAAAATCTGGTTGATGACTATAGTTATTTATTTATTTTAAGTTTGTTAAGCATATGTATTGGATGATGAACTCCTTAAAACACTAGAATATAATGTATAATGTTTTTATAATTATTTTTTTTATTTTTTTCATTCTTTGCCTAATTATATTTATTAGTTATATGTTATCTTTGTCAATTATATATCACTTCTTTTTTCCTTTTAACAATTCACATTTTTGGTTTAAATATCACTTAGTTATAATAATATTGTTGAAAATATAGGGTGTCATGATTCATAAAAATAAAAGAGTAAAGTGAGAATTAGATAGAGTATTTCGACTTCGGACTAATTAGTCCTAAAAAAGTACCAATTAAGTCCTTCACGATAGCAAACGGGAGACATGTATGTCCTTCTGTCAACGGATAGTGTAAAACAAAATGAAATTGCCTATGTATTTCATTATCTACAATGGTATGTGTCTCGTTACTGCCACACAAGCATAGAAATGATGTAATTTTGTACAGTAAATCATTTATCTTTTGAATTTTTATATAATTTTTATCAGCTCTCTATTATGAATCTTACTAAAATAGGTAAATTTTTACTCCAAAAGTTATCTACATGACAACTTTTTATAAATAGACACATCACAGTAATTAACTATACATATAACTATCACCGTTAAATTTTACGTAATGAATTGATAGAAAAACATCACGTGTCCACCATTTACAAACGTGGATGACTAAATTGGTATTTTTTTCTCAGAAATTAATTAATCTAAAATCGAAATCTTTACAATCATGGATGACTAAATTAGTATTTTTTTTTTCAGAAATTAATTAGTCTAAAATCAAAATCTTCAAGAGTCTGATTGTCATTTTACTCAAAATAAAATTAGAAAATTAAATAGTACTTAATTTTCAGCTATTAAAGCATTATATTCATATTTTCATTTTATCTAATATAAGCGTTTTATCTAATAGTTTCATTCTTGCACTATAACATTTAAATGTAATAGAAAGACAAAAAAAAAACACAAATAAAAATGACTAAGAAAACAAAGATAAAAATGATTACATTAAGTCAAATGAACATATTTCAATTCTATATTTTCACAATTTTATATATGATGTAATTTATGAATAAATTTTTTATTTTTATAGTTATTAAATCTTAAATTAATTTATATACTTCATGAAAGTATATATAGCTATCTTAGTCTCCTGCCTAATCCTAGTGTGTATTAAGTTGTAGACATCCTGTCCAGTTTAGAGTAACACACAAGTTATTCAATAATTCAGATTACTCTTCTCATTCAAACTGGCATGAGTTTCCGATCTGGAAGCATAATCACATCCTCTCCGTCCCCCTAGCTTTCACTGATTTTCCTGAACCTCTGCCCGCCGTCCCTCCATTTTTCCTTCTCAATTCCCAACTATATTTTTACTTCACCAAGACTTGGCACCTTTTCTTGCCACCATGTCAACCAACCAACACAACCAAACCAGATTCATTGGCTGTTAATAAGTGAGATTATCATACTGGATTTCCTGTATTTCTCCATTTATTGTAAACATGATTTTACATGTATAATTTACAAATTAGTATAGAAATTGTAGAGGTCCCGTACAGTTCAGAATAAGTGAATAACACAGTATTCAAATTATTTCTTATCTTTCAAGTATGTATGAATAATTGAATACAATATATACAACTAACCAAACCCATATACTACTTACTCAGGCAGAAGGGGCAATCTGTCCAAGCTGTATGGTGAGCCATTGGCGCTGCCATTGGAAGCAAAATCATCAAACTCAGATATTTCATCAGTTTTTGCTTCTTCATCTGTCATATAATGGGATGGAAGGATGCGCAAATGTACATCTGACTCTCCAGCGATTCTCCTTGCTTCTAGTTGGTATTTACGAATGAGGTCCAGCTGAAGTGACAGTATGTGAGATGTCCTTGGAAGTAGATCCACAGGTTCTCCCTTAGGAATTACAGTATGTTCGATAGCCATTCTTGCCTCCTGAAAGGTGAAAAAGATATTGTGTCAGATATTTGCAAGTCCATTTGACTGAAATATAACGAATTTCAGTTGTAAAAGATCATGTGATATCAATGGGCAATGGTATTTTTCAATGTGTGCCACATATAAGCAGCATTTTGTTGTCATTGCTACCATGGGAATCCGTTTCAGTTGATTGTTCCCAATGCGACATTTTCCATCAGTTTCACTCCAGTTACAGTGATCCTGCTCCATCTATCATTGCCTCGTTAGGCAATTTTCTATACTTATCACATGTATTGCAACCCGGCATTCAGTTGCATCACCCATGGCTAAAATATTTATTATACCATAAACCAGTAAATTATTAGTATTTCTCTAGAGCCATAAAAGTCCTACTCTACTTATGCCAAGATAATTTTATTGCTACAATGTCACTGACAATTTTGAGCATTCACTTTATTCATATTTTTCACATGTGCTCCTGCCTGCATAGCATGCCCGCCCTCACTGTCAGTTGCTCCTTCATCAACAAACACCAAAAGCCATGACCAGCCTTCCACCTACCGGCAACCACCATGACACCAACAGCACCAGAACGACCTCTCAATACAGTATCCACCAAAATAGCCCCATGATACGCTATACCACCTGCACCATACACACCAATGACCCAACTGTGTACACCCTACTTATCACCTAAGAGACGAATTATTTATGACATAATCTCAAATGGAAAGAATGAAATGAAAATTGCAATTGTCCTTCATGTAATGTACACCCTTAAAAGTTATGGATTATCTTGTTTAAGTGATTTGACTTGTAGATACAGAGGAACCCATCTATGGGCTGTGGGAAGTCATGATGGTAACCCAAGAATAAACTGTATATTCATATGTATGTGATATAGAATGAGGAGTGCCCATAATTATAAAATCCGACTTGACAATCAACCGAGTCAAGCTACTTGTTTCCTACAGCATGAGGAGAAAAAAAAAGGAAGAGAAGGGGGGGGGGGGG